>NW_024581136.1:9798748-9904335 GCF_017639235.1 Corvus kubaryi
GGCAGCGCGGCGGGCCGCGGAGCCACTCGCCCCCGCAGCACCGCTCGCCCAGGGACAGCTCCCGCCGGCGCCCAGGTAACGCGCGCTTCCCCCGCGGCCGCGCCCCGCTCCGCGCCGCTCCCCGCGCCGCGGGGGCTGCGGGGGGCCCGGCGGCTCACGCCGTCCCCCCCCGCCGCTTGCTTGCTTGCAGCTCCGGGGCTGTGACAGCGCCGTCCCTACCGCGGAGCGAGGCAGCGGCGGCCGGCTCTACCCGCCGGGCTTTCGGCTGAGGAGTGTGCGCGTCTTCCCGCAACTTGCCGGCGCTCGCAAGGCTCCGCGATGGAAGGGAAAGGTGGGTCGGGCGCGGGGGGGCGGCGGCGAAAGGACCGCAGTGGCCGGGCTGGTGCGGGGCCGGGCGGCCGAGGCTGCCGCTGTGCTGGGGACATTGCAGCACCGGCGGGGAGCGGGCGGGAGGCGCGTCCCTGCCGATCCCGCGGGGTGCTCGGCCCGCTGCGTAGGGAGTGAGGGGAAGGGTGGCTGATTTTTTTAATTTATTTTCCTTTAGGGCGAGACAGATGTTAGTTGGTGATTTGTTTTCTTAATGCTGAGGATTTGCATAATAAATATGAGGTCTGTCCCATGTTTTTTTAGCCAGTCAGCAATGGGGAGGTTTTTAACAGATGAGAAGCATTTTACGATTAGAATGGGTTTAAAAAAAAAAAAATCTAATTTTTCTTTTTTTCTGAAACGAGATCAGAGCTATAGAGCTCTGCCCTCGTTACATTGCATATTTAATACATCAGAATATCCTGATAGATTGGGAGAAATGCGATGAGTATTGTGCTATTGAGCTGTCCACCCTAGAAAGAGGAGATAATTAAATCTTGCCTGGCTAGTTTGTGTGTTTGCATACAGAGATATCTCATCCACATATATCTCTTCAGGTTGAGCATATGCATTTTGTTTCCATATGTAGCTGTGCGGTCCTGCACGCTTATTTACCTATCCACCTCTACAGTTTCGTTGGAAATCACACATTCAACTGGTACGTGAACTCAAAACCTGTACGTGTTAATTTCCCATGAAATACTGATGGTAAGTCAGTCCATGCGGAGGAAAGGCGAGTTGCCATTCCCACCCAACGTAGCTGCCAGCTCTCCTGTATAACACAAATCTGGGAGCAGTTTAATTGATAGTGATCAAGGCAGTGGGACAATATGGACTATATTAATTCAAGGAAAATTATGGTAGACTTGTATAACACAATACTACATACCTTCCAGGGAGACGAGCAAGCTATATTTAAACCTCAGGTTTATTTTTATAACTATCTTGTCAATCAGGGCTATAGTTCTCCTGTGTGGGAATATCTGATTATATGCTGATTAAGGAAGGAAGCTATTTCAATCATAAGGAGGCAGTATGTCCTATAAAGTACAGTTTCTTGTGGGCAGTGATCGATAGAACTACCAGGGCTTGGGGACAGGTAAGTACCTCCTAAGAAAGCGTATCTGCAAAGACTTTACTTAAATTAAAAAGCTCACAGCAGTTATGTTAGCCTTAAAGATAATTTATTTTTACTATCCATGCTGTTTTCACAGTTAACCTGAGATGGGCCATCTTTGCCTTTTGAATGTCCTGTCGGTACTTGTCTTGATGCGAAACAAATGGACTGTGACTTTAGTATAACACACTGCATGCCTTGTCATGCACTACACGAGCAGGCAAAAGGCTCTCAGTGGAACTTCAGGTGGTGCTTGTATAGCTGGAGGAGTTGTGCAGGGAGCAGGAAGGAAACATCTGCAATAAAACAGCAAGGGTCCAGGTAGCTGGTGGCAAAAGCACCTCCAGAAGGAGGGTCACCCAGCTCCTATCCTGTGCAAACAGCAACTGTTATGGTGCAGTCGCTGCCTGAATCGGCAGGGAGCGTCTGATAAGGCAGATTTTGGGGCTGCTGGTACTGGTGTTTATTAATTGCAAGATGGGCTCCACAGCAGTCCGTGTTTCCAGGTGCTTGGCTTTGGTGGAAGGGATAGGCAAGCCCAAGAGTCACTACTTGTTTTTGTGCAAAATATTCTGAGCAGTTTGCTGTTACTAGAGATTTTCCTTCGTGGGGTAGAGGTAGGGAACAAATACTCTTCCGGGTTTCCCCTATCTATGTAAAAAGAAGGGCTGTCAAGAGCAAAACCAGCAGAAATCAAGGCACCAAAATGGGACAGGTCCAAAGCAAGGATGATGTTAAAGGAAATACACAAGGAACTTTGGCATCTCAGTGAAGAAACGAGAAGGCAAAGGAAGTCTTCTCACGGCAGGGATCCAGTTGTGTTGGCACTGAAGTAATTTTTGTAACTTGAATGGTGTTGGAGCAGCATGAGAAGGCCTGTGGTGCACGGGTCTCATGGAGCAGTTTTGTGTAGGTGTATAGAGAGGTACAATGCAGGACATCTCCCCCCGTGGAAAGGATGAGCCAGACTAAACTCTTCACATCCTCAGCTTTTGACACTAATCCTAGATGGACTTGCAACTGCATTGCCTTACTAGGCACTGGTTTACATTTTGTTTTCATTACTAACCAGGCCTCTGTATTGCGAGTCCTCTGTTAGGAGATTGTTGCTTGAAGACGATGTTTCTCCAAAGTCATCTCTTGCTTTTTAAATGCTTCCTCCTGCAGCCTTTCTCCCACCCCTCCAGTCTTCCTCAGTGCAAATCTCAGAACATCTCCAACTCAGTGTTGTGCAGATACTGGGGAAGAGTGTGTGCTATATTAAGCAACATGAAGTCTGTTTAAGAAAACCTGCCGTCTGGTCCCTGAATTCAGCTATCCCTGATGACTGCTGTGGACATTTCTGCATACGATTTGCCATCAGTAGAACTTGGTTGTCTGAATATGGCTGGAGCTGATGCTTTGCAAAGCCTGCAGTCTGCCGTAAAAATGGGCTAAAGAACCATCTCTGGCACTGCTCAGAGCAGCCATAACTGATTTCACTGGTTGGACTTATTCATGAGAATGAGGGGAGAAGGACATATCCTAGTTTTTGTGCAGTGGGATGTGGGACTAAGGACTTTACTGTTAGGACTTTTGCAGTAAAATTACAAGCCAGGAAGGGTCTGGTGAGGATTGAGGAGGTGGTGCAGCCTTCCAGCAGACAAAGCTGGCTAGAGCCAAACATCTCTATCTCTTCATGATGCCTAAAAGATAAATAACACTATGGAGCTGCAGTGTTACCAACACATCTTGGTAATCTAAAAGTAGCATTTGGCCTCATCTAACTTACAGCTTCTCTGACTTACTCTGTTCTTCACATTCACTGTCTCCAAAGCTTTTGCAGAAGTAAGGAGCTTAAAAGTTGTGGCTGTTCCCAAAGCTCATTAGGCAATGGGGGGATGGAGGGCACCGTGGGTGAGAGCTCTGTTTTGCATCTGCTACCTGATCCCTCTTCTCTGAATCTTGCCACTACAGCAGTTCCTGTAGGCTGCAGCAGTAAGCGATACCACACCAGGCATCCCAGGAGCTGGACTTTGCCAAAGCTAACAATAGTTAATGTGGAGGTTAAAGAATACTTGGTCATTTGCCAGATTCTTCAGTCACAGTTAGAAAGATGCTTAGCAGAGGAAGAAACGTCATGCAGTGATGTTCAGACTCAGAGGCTGGAAAAGGAATCGGCCGAACAAGAGTCAAGCCGCACAGTGTGGAATGGATCCCTGGGCTTCTGGATGGAGTAGAGAGGGACTGCAGGCTAACCTTGCTGCAGGGAGGACTCCCTTCCTCTGAAGGTGCTGTATCCTTTTCTGTACTCCTGAGAACACAGAAATCCCTTTTTCCCTTACTGCCAGAAAACACAGATTACTACTTTTATCTTGCCTGATGTGGGGATTGGGGTCTTGATGTGTCAGTGTTGTATGGGGGGGGGGGGCAGGGGCAGGCTGCCTGCCTGAACCTTCTTCAGGGGCCCAGCCAGTTTTTGGTACTCTCTGCTGTCCGTGGATGTCAGTGCTAGGCTCTGGTGGCTCTGGGGCAGCTTGATTGCCTGGGTGCAGGGCAGGCTGCTTTCAGCATAGGATGCATGCTGTTAGCTAGGAAATACAGCAGGACTTGTTCTTGTCAGCTGGTCTATGGGGACAGCAAAGCTAAACCATGTTAGCTGAGATGTGGAGATGCTCTTGTCAGTCCCTTGAGCCATGGTCCTGCCCTGTTGGAGAGATATTCTCCATGCAGTGGGTCCCACAGGACCCTTATCCTTGTGTTCAGAAGGCTGTGTGGGAGAAGCCAGGGAACCTGGCCTTACAGCTCTCTTCTGCTCAGGGTCCCAAAGCAGAAGGGCTTTGAGAAGATGTCTGCAGAGGACATCTCTGCAGTGTGACTGTCCTAAGCAGATGCTGCCACAGTAGTGCTACCTGAGTCATGTTCTCTTCCCAGTCACAATGCTGGGAGCAGGATTCTTGCCTTGTAGAAAAGCCACAATGTTGCTGTTCGTACGCATGGGATGTTCAAACCTTTAAGTGGGAGGCCTTAAACAGTAAGATCCCATTTACTTAGGGCACAGAGTTCCCCTTCCTGGGACTGGCAAACAGGTCTGAGCTCTTTGCATTGTGCTGTCTTGTGGATATGGGCATGGACAGTGTGTTTTAATCCATCTTGTCCGACCAGAAGTGCTCTGAAGCCTCCTTGGCCAGCCCCAGCATTGTGGGCCAGCTTCCTCTGTGCAGCTGCCTGCATGCTATGCCTGTAAAGGACAGAATCTTCACCTTGAAGAACTTGTGATCAAAACCCAACAAGAGCTGGTGGATGTTAGGATTGAAGACAGACTTTGTGGACAAGGTGAGAGAGGGTGGCAAGTGAGAACATGCAGTTCTAGCGGTTGCTGTGCACTGTTCCCACCTTTGTGGCTTTCTTCAACAATCAAAGGAGAGATCTTAAAGATCCAAGACATAGTTCATGTCCTGAAGCTGTCAGAAATGCTCACGTCAAACTTTTGACACATCCTATGTTTGTTAGAGGTGAGTCTGCAGCACATACTGTCACACACATGTGCTGGAGTAGTGCAGATTGCTTTGGGAAAGGCTGGGTCACACAAGCCATCTTACGTGCTTGTTTGTAACACAATCAAAATAGTGGCACGGTTACTTTTGTTACAAAACTGTTTTCTTTCTTTGGGGAATACTTGCATCTCTGTCAAGGTGGTCAGAGGCTTCTTTGGGCAGAGCATTTTCCATAGAGGAGGCAGTTCCCTGTTCTCAGCCTTTCACAGTGATGTGCTGTGTGAGATGCAGGGCGTGTTACTTAGATCTGCAGTTCTCAAACTGGCTGCTTGAAGTTTGACACAGGGAAGTGTGTTTGGGGAGGTCAGTAAGTGGCCTGATCTTTTTTTTTGCTATCTCCCCCATGCCCCAGGCTGTGCATTTCAGTGTAGGTACCAGCTTTTGCTATAGTGGGGGAACACTGATTGCCTGACCTTAACACCTTATCCCTGAGGCTGGAGTTGGGTGCTGTGAGAGATTACTTTGGTGCTGTTCTTCAGACTCAGTCTCCACTGAAAGAGGAGGGGAATGTCAGGCACTAAGTTAGCACTCAGCATTCTTGCTTTTTTTGAACGCATTTCAGAAAGGGAGAGAAATGTCTGTTCCTCTTGCTTTAGAAATCACATTAAACTCAACACAAATATGACTGTCCTGGGAGGGCTCAAAGAGGATAAGAGCTTGGGTTGTTGTGTGGTACTTGCAAAATGAGCCAACCTTGGCTATTTGCTGCCACCTAGAAGAGCAGGTAGCAGTCTAATACCTTTATTAGCCATCGTTTGGTAGCTGCTGAAATACTGTGGGTGGGCATCCTCAACTTCTGAATGAGAAGGGTGACCCAAGCCTATCTCATGCAGAGGGAAGTAGATATGGTACCCCAGGAAGTATCTGTGCTCTAACAGGCCTCGAATGTGCTCAAGTGGGTAATGAGGGGGGGAAAAGTAAATGGCTGTGCTCGTAGTCCTCCATACCAACAAACACACCATGTTACTGAACAAAGGGGGAAGAGGACCCTCATAATAGTCTTAAATCTCGTAAAAATTGGTGCAGGACTTTGTCATCTGGCTCTTATGAAAATACCCCAATCCTTCAACCCACTTCCACAAGTTACATGGGAACTGTGGATGTTGCATTTAGACTGAATGAAATGCGAGAGTAATTGAAAGTGATTTTTTTTTTTTTTTTTTAAATGCATTCAGTTGTTCTGACATACCATTTATACATAGAGTGGCTGGAGGCATAATCTGTGGATACTTTGAGTAATGACCTGCATACAGCTGTTTCATCCCTAGGTCACTTGGGGTCCAGAAATTAAAAAAAAAAAAAAAATTTTTTAAGCTTTTTTTTAAGGCTTAGCTTACCACAAGATTTTTCTTCTCTGCTCTTATCTTTCCCTATCTACTCAGCTATTCAAATCTTGTCTGAATTGCACTCATTTCTAATGTGCCATAAAATGTGATATGCAAGAGCTAGTTATTTAGGGAGAATTGCAGAAACTATTTTAGTCAGTGTGTTTTGACCTATAAATGAGGTAATGTTATTAATTTTTACATGCAAATCTTGGTGTTTATTAGCATGGTAAAAGGCAATTTGACAATGAAAAATATTCCTGATGGGTGTAGTAATTAATGCTTTCACTCCAAGTATAAAGACTTTAATAATGCTGTTATGCTTAAAATGATTGAAGAAAAAGTTGACTATTTTCCTGTCAGTGATACAAGGATGTTTGCTATCTCCTATATCCCTGTTTTTTCAGAGTGTTCTTTATAGTCAATAAGACTACAAATCATCGGGCTAATTCATTGAGTTTCTTCTCCCAGGTCTCAGGTTTGGATGAACCTTATGATTTGATACTTATGCGGGATGCACCTTGAAAGCTACGGCTTTTTTCCTCAGATTGAATTAAACCATTTATGGTGTCGTCATGTTTCAGTAGAGATCTTGTGGCTGGCGATGATGGCCGCTCCGTAGAGCGCCGGAGCAATCCTGCGGCGTGCTGCGTGGCCGAGGGAGGCTGTGTGTGCATCAGGATGTGCACTTGGAGAAGTAAGGCGTTTCTGCTTGCTATTTTTAATAGCATGTGCAAAGCAAGAAATCAGGGAAGCATGGAACAGCATTTCTAATTTGGAAAACTGTTTTTTTCTTGAGCTGTGCTTCTTCCTCCTATGTTTCATCCTGCCACTGGAGGCTGGCTTAAGGCTGGCTTTATCTGCCATCAGCCTTCAATAGGTAAGGTTAATTTGCTGAATGTAGCTACTTGGATTTTCTTCACAAATCCTCCAGAAGTGCTGAATGTCTTATTGGCGTAATGAGGGAAAGTTGCCTTCCTTCTCAGTCACTGAGAATGTATTATTAATGCAAAAACACTTTCCTGGCATATAACGCTATTTCTAAAAGAGGCTGACAAGCAGGAAGGCCTCCTCAGGAAGACTGAGGCCCATCTGGTCGCTGGGAGTTGTATGCCATGCTTACTCCAATACAAAGTGCTATCATTGTTTATTTTTCTCTCCAAGTCCAGGCAGACAAGGTTATTGGTAGAATGGGTGTGCTTAAGTGTTGTGATAGTCACTGTGCAAGCAAATGTATGACTAGAGACCTGAAGGGATCTTCGGTTGATGTTGGTCTCTGACATGACCCTACTGAGGAGCTTGAACTCTCTGGTTCTGGATTCTGGACCTCGCCACTTCCCCCTCTCATTTGCACACTGGTCTCTACACCCTTCTCATTTCTGAGTGTTTATCCTTACTTGGGGCATTGAAGAGCAGGATCCAGATGTTGTGGTGCTTGTTTGACTGTGATTTGTTTGAGGTGGAGTGGAATTACAGGTGTCTGTGCAGTTTGAAAGATCAAACCTGTATGAAATTGAGCAGAGTGGAATAAAGTTCTGCTTTGAAGGACAACCTTCAGCGCTTCATTCTTAATTGATGTGTAGTCCTGAATATATATTTTGGGGGAGCACTTCAGTGAGTATAAAACTTGTTAAGAATATTTTGCAGCAGTGGCCTTAGAAAGATAATAAACAAATACCAAAATATTCCGCATATCCAGAATTATTTCATCATAGATGATATTGAGAGTCAGCTTAGTTTTCTGAAATTTTTCAAGAAGACATACAGTATGAATTAATTCTCTGCTTGAGAATCCTTGCACACACTGTGCTTGCTGTGATGCAGAAATGTCCATTTCTATGCCCCTTTAGAATAGCCCTGAATTCAGTCTTATACATACTAGTGGCTCTACCACACTGTAAGTGACAGGGGAACAGCAGTAATGCCAACAAAATGAAAAAAAATGTAGAATCCAGCACCTTCTAGTAAATGGAGGGGGAAAAAAAGTTAATTATACATGAAGGGAGACTTGGATTTTCTAATTTGATACTAACAAGCCATTGCAGCATAACTGGGTTGACAGTAGAATAGGCTTCCTCAGCAAGACCTGCTTTTTATAGTATTTCCAGCTTATTTGATCTTTTGAAGGCTGAATCTGAGCTTTTGAGATATTTTTCTGGCTTTGAATTCATATTCCCTTTTAGTATTGACCAGTGCTCCTGGTATTCTGAGCCTGCCTGTTAACCGGTGCCATACATTATCAAATAATTGTATTGACAAAGTCATCTGTTAATTTTTAAACTTTTCATTCCTATTAGTGTGCCCCAGTGGAGAAATATCATACTGCAAATTATAACCATTTTGTTGCAATATGAGAAGTGATGGGGGAATCAGCAGAGAAGTTTAAAAATTACTGTCCTGAGTCTCCTCTTCCAGTCAAGATTTTAAATGAAGTACATGGAGCTGTTCTCAATTTGAACTGGTGTAGGTAAATGCCTCATTTGGGTAGTAGGCAAAGTTCAGGTCTCTAATGTCTTACTGAACTGAAAACAGAGGAAATAATACTGATTATATGGTTTAAGACCTAATTAAATGCCTTTAGACCTCAATTGTTAACTATTGAAGAAGTAGTAAAGGTTTAAAGAAGTAATTTTATATTGTTTCAAGGTGATGCTAAAAACCCAAACATTTGTGGCTTATTTAACTTTTACTTTCTTCCTACCACTTTGAAGGTGATTTACTTTACAAGTTATATAGCCTTGAGGCATTTGTGTTAGCAACTGCTATTAAAATTACTATATGGTATCTTCAAAAGTCAGAATATCCACCCCATCTTAAAACTGACTATGAATTACAACAAGTTGCTCTGTGCTGAGACATGTCTCTGCCATTGCTACTAAACATAGTGCCAGATATCTAGATTTACCTGTCAGTTTTATTTGCATGATTCATCTCTCAGTAACATTAATTCTGGGCTCTCAGACCTAAATGGTGCTTTTAGTGCATTCCCCTCTCAAAAAATATTAACATCCAGGAACAGCAAGACTTTGTGGGGTTTTTTGTTTGCTTCTTTAAAAAAGGAAAAGTAAAGGCACTAAGGATGAATTTCCCACCCCCTTTGATTAGAAGGTTCCCAGAACTAGTGAGGACAAGCCTGACATACTAAAGCATACAGCCGTGGGCAGTATACAGAGACAAAGAACAGAGTGTGTTTAAAATTTTAATTATTTATAGTAAGAAAATACTGGTTTTGGTTAAATTGTCCCTTCTGTGGCACCATGCTAAGGTTGATGACAGCAGATCCAAGTGCAGAATTTAGCCTCATACTCTGCTGTCTGTGAAATTGAGAACAGGGCATTGAGGCTGATGCTGAGCTTTGCATGCAGGGGGATCTTCTAGTGCAAGCAGTGCTCTGTGCTGTGCAAGTCAGCCAAACAGTGGGAATTTTTGGATGGATGGCCCGTTGTAGATATATGGCTGTATACATGAAAACAAAGGAAGTTCCTTTTTTATTTAAAGGTTCTTGGGAACAGTGAATCCAGAACAGTCTCAATCTCAGCACTGTTAAAGCTGGCATCACCATCACTGAAAATGCATTTATGCTCATGTGGAGCATGAGTTTATACTCAGTAACCTCAAAGGTAAGGCTGCTGCACAGCTGCCTTGCTGCTCTTGTGTTCCTGAAGTCAGCTTTGTTACCCAGAAGCTGCATGGTGATTTGGTAATCCAAACCAAACAGAGCATGTCCTGACTGCAGCTCCAGCTGATCTAGAAAGTAGCTGTGGTGGGCAATTGGCTTGGAGAAAATCAGGACCACGTAGGTGGGTATCTCCCACTTCAGTCCCTCCCCAGTACCTGTACATCAGTTCTGTGAGTTGGGCTTTGGCTCGGAGCCTGCCCATGGTACTCAGCAGGAGTGCTTGGTGCTTGGCTCTCCATCCTGCCTCCTCACATGTGTGAGGACTTTGTCTTTGGCGATTTCCCTGCCTGTGGACAGTCCCTCTCCTTAGTGTGTGGGACAGCAGCCTTAGGGGGAGTTGGTGTTCTAGCAAAGCTTAAGGCAGGACACTCTGGGCTGTTGTCTGTCAGGAGCACTGAAGTTAAGCATCTACCTCTTCTCCCTCCTGTTTGCAATGGAGGTGCCTGAAAATCAGATCTATTTTGCGGAAAATCCAATTTTATGAAATGTCTGTGCTGAACTGGATTGGACCCAGTATTTTCCTCACCATCCAGGCCAGTCAAGGGCTTCCTGGACGCTGCACTTTCTAATGGCTCTTGCCTTGGATTCACAAGAGTTTGTCAACACCTGTGGTAGTATAAACAGTGTAACTGAGAGTAAAAGCTCATGTTTGCTAGCTAAACAGTTTTACTGTGTGCTGTTTTTGTAAGGAGGTATCACAATAGCCAACTCTTACAGATTTCTGTGGGGCTGTGGATTTCACGGGATGCTTTTAAGGCCTTTCCAGGTGGAGGTACATATGGACCATAAAGCTTTATCACTGTTTTTATCTCTTATACTATTTCCCTAATCAACCTTATACATCTTCTATCTGTTGAAGTTTGGAGCTTAAGTTGATGAGGAAAATGGTTGTTTCCAGGTTTCCATTTTAACTTCCTTTGTAAAAGAGACACAGTGCTGCTTGCCAGAAAGGAGAGACACATTGTCAGGAAAGCCTGTGTATTCTTCTCTTCAAAAATACTGTATTTCAGTTCTAAATAACGTGTTAGTTTGAAGTCATTTTGAAATTACTTCCTTAGGGGAAAAAATTATTAATTACTGTTATGTTACTGATACTGTTAACAAACAGTAATGAGTTATTGAAAACTTTAAAACTTACTTTCTCCCTAGGATTTCCCAGGAAAGTTCAACAGAACTGATGACTAAATAGCAGGTGTTACAATTGGCTATATCACATATTTCTGTGCAGAAGATACCACCTGCAAGTGTTCTGCCCCTTCTCTGCCAGTGATTATTGGCTCAAGTGACAGGGAAGGCCATGTGAAACTGTTTAGTTCCATAAAGACGTGATCTCATCTAGATAGATTATCTTGTAGCTTTACCAAAAAAGCACCATTCAAATCACATTGTGCTGTCTTGGTTTATGAATTATGTGGCTTTCACCTCATGTCCCACAATAGCCCCAGCTGGCACTGATGGCTATGAACTCCATGTATTTATAGTGGTGGTGCATGGTCCCAGAAATAGTGACCAAGGTGGCTATCAGCCAATGACTGCTGAATGCCCTGAGTGTAACAAATTGAAAAGCTCATGTACCTCCTTGAGGGGAAAATACAATCAGCTTGTCCCTAATTATGACCCTAGATAATGATGGAGCAATCCAGAAATATCGCAGCATGGGCAGTGAACTCAGTGAACTTCCTTGATATAAGACAAACCTGGATGGGCCTGATATTGGATCCTTCTTTTTTGCTGAAAGACATATTGGACTGTCATTTCTGTTCCTGGAGGGGCTAATTACAGCTACATGAGGCAATAAATCAGCTCCTGCTCCTCTGGAAAAGAAACCCCTTGGCTCTCAGCTCAACCCATGCTGGCAAAAAAGTGTGGGGATGGAGAGCCAGAGTTTCACACAGCTGTGCCAAGTTCAATACACCAGCTTGTAAATCACCGGGGTTTACCCCCTTATTGTCTGTACTCTATCAAGAAAAAGTGGCTACAGAACCCTCTGGTTAGTGGAGTTACTGTGCGTGGGGACTGTGTGACTTTGGCCCTGGACATAAGTGGGAGGCTGTCTGGACAGTATGTGTTCATGTGTGCTCTGGGATTGACATCTTCATTACCTTGTGTAGGAGTAGTATTAGGAACCCAGTGTGGCTTTAGTGTCAGATCAGTGCTGATCTGAGACCTTGCCTGGGTAGCATTTACAATTTGGGAGTGGTTGGATCCAGCTGTTGATGTTGTGTTGTTGGCTAGGGAACTTTGGAAAATTCATCTTGTTGGGGATGAGGAAGAGGACAGTTCAGAGCAGCAGGACTCCTGGGTTAAATTTTACCTCTGAATGTTCAGGTGTTGAGATTGCTTTTAAATCTTTTGTGCTGCTCAGTGGAATGAAGGTTAGTGGGTAATGCAGCTCTGAAACCAAGGCAGTGATGTTTTGTTTTCTCCTGCTAATCCAAAAGGTTTTGAGCCATTATACTACTAAAGCACAAGTTCACCCCCAGCCTAGTGGCGTGATGTTAGCTTCCCTCTGTACCTTTCTCTGAAGTTCATAGCTCACAACTGTTCTCTGAAACATCTCAGATGAGTTTAAACCGGAGAGATGCATCCCATGCTAGCTGCCATCATGATTAGCAAAGTTGAAGTTTACTAGTTATTTTTTGGATGATGACTCCTAATATTTTTTCACCACTTCAGCAACAAACAGAGCAGCAGTGTTTAGTAACAGTGGGTAAGGTCATAGTGTTGGGCCTGGAGGCATTGCATTAGTGCTGCAGCAGCCTAAATGGTGGTTGAAGATTGTAGAAGGAGGAAAGTGCATCTGACCTGTTTGGCAGGATAGACAAGGACACAAGGAAACCTCAGTTCTGCTTTCTTTTCTTTCCAGGTGATCACCATGGTAACATCTTGTATTCTGTGGGGTTTTTTTTGTAGCTGTTGTCAGGCCTGTATGTTTAGGCAGTCACTTGATGTGGGTCCTATATGGGTGGTAATGTCCCTGCTGTGCCTCAGCCCTAATCTTGTCCCTGGTAAAGACAGCGATGCAGGGGCATTAGGAGAACATGAGGTCTGAGAAGTGTTCCTGTAAGTTTGCTGCGTTCTCTAGGCTGATCTATGCTCTCACAGAAGGGCTCCCTTACAGAAACACAGATGAAGAGACAGAAGTAGCTGTCTATGTAATTGTCCAATTTCTGTTACAATTGCTAATCACCTGGCATTTCATAACATCTTTTTCTCCTCCTGTGCTGTCAGCTCCAATACTTGCTGTACAGTCTTGCAATCACTGGGATGGCAGAAGATTGCAATCCCATAATTGTTTTATAGTTGGTTTGCTGCGAGGCTGGCGGATGAAGATTCCCTTGAATGGTAAATGGAGTTACGAGTGCATGTGATCAAACGCCTGTCTGCGTCACTGCCCTCTTCACATTTTGTCCTGCATGGGTAATGTTTCCATCAACCAGGACTGGAGGGCTTGTTCATTTGTTTGCACCATTTTGCAGGATACACTAGACCTCTTTGTAAAAGATATTGCTAATATTTTCCCTACTAAAAAGAATCAATTGATAGGCACTTCCTGGTGGGACTGAAATCCTTCAGGATAAGAGAGGGTTCTCCTACATAAAACATTTAATACTTTTAAATATCAGAGAATTTTTATAGAGCTATGAAGATGTTATGAATGGTGTATATAATCACCTTTAATTTTAAAATCCATACGTGTTTTATAAAGTTATTATAGCAACTGTATTCTAAGTTTAAAATAGTTGTAGTTCGTCTGGCTTAATAACCTGTAAAGGTTCTATGCACAGTAAGTCTAATTTTTCATGCAGAAAATGATCTTCAAAGACAAATATTTGCAGTAATAGAAAAGGCAACATAGAGAAATGATGTGAAAGAACGTTATTCTTTGGGTAATTGTTATCTTATGGCTCTTTGCTGGAGGTAAATACCCAGGGCTTTGTGTGGATGTGCATGCTTCTAGCAGGTGGCTATTTATAATTGCCTTTTCGGGAGGGAAGGGGAAGGAGAGTTGTGCTGCTTTAATGTTTGAGGTCTCTCAGGTACTAGTTGGCTGTTTCTGTGAGTGATGGATGTATTTGGGACTGTTCAGAGAGATCCATGAGTCCATATTGCCAAACCCTGATGAGGGCACACCACTAATTAGTTACATAAAAGTGTACATTTGCCGTTGAGGAATGAGGGGCCCAAATCAATAAGCACCTGTATCAGTGGGTGCTTTTCCTGTCTTTGCCTTGTCATGTTGCCTTTGATTTTTGCAGTCTCCCCTGTCCTGGCACACCCATCTGTGCCAGCAATAGAACTGGCACATCTCAAGTCAGCATCTCAGATTCGTATGCATCTTATGCTGCTGGTGCTTAAGCAGAGGTGCTGTAATGCTCCACACCTGATATTGCCTGAATAATGTAGCTATTTCAACAATACAGGGTAGAACACAAAGAACCTACAATTCTTTTCTGAAAATGGTCCATATTGTTCTGTTTTTACAACAGTCAGGAACAAGCAATGCCAGCTCCTTCTGGTGGTACTGCAGCTCACCTTGCGTACCCAACTACTGTCCCAGGAGCCAATCAGAAATACTGGCAAAGGTAAAGCCTTTCGGCTCTGGTATAGACTTGAATAACTTTTGAAATACCTATTTCCTAAAAAGTTCAAATGTTTCAATACTAGCAGTTATCCAGACTAAAAAAACAGACAGAATGGGAAATCTGTGGGACATGAAGTCACTTCATCAATATTGAATTGCTTTGTTTTGATACGTCTGTTTGAACCTAGATCAGCATCTTAAGCATGTTCAGGTGACACATGTTCATGTGGCATTTCATGTTTTTCCAAAAGAGCCCAAAAGCTTCATTCTCATCAATTCCAATATTTTTCCTAATGCCATGTGGCTTCTGGAGCTGAGTCTGGCAGCTGGACTCCATTCTTTCCTCCTCTCAAATCAGTCTGCCTGGTGAAATGCCAACCTTTGTGACATACAACACTAAATTGTTATATAGCTCTTTGCATGCATGAGTATCAGTGCTACAAAAAGGAAGCTTTATCAGTGCTAGAAAGGAAAATGAGGCACAGAGTAAAGCAACTTGCTCAAGGTCACTCTTGAAAGTTCAAGGAAAACTCTCATTCTAGCACAATTAGGAATAAAACACCTTTTCCTTGATACTCTGAGATAGAACATCAGAAAATTCGTATCTACAATGAACGATAGGGAGACTCCTTATTGCAGTGTGAAAGATGGAGTTCTCCAGGGACTTTCCCTTAATAAGAGAATGGGGGTGTGAACCACAAGTTTGAAGCAGTGTGTTAGTAGGGAAAGGCAGCTGAACTTATTAAAAATATTCTTCAACTATTTTTGGGTTAGTTGAAGATGGCAGAACATTTTTATTTGGCCCTGTATGATACTTCACTGCAGTCACCCTGATGACTGTCTCATTGTTGGAAAATGCAGAGTTGTTCTTGCATAATTGGTGGGGTGGGGTAGGAATCCAAAAGGCAATTCTCAACAGTGGTAGTAGAGAAAGTCTGGGGGCTTGTTGAGGAAGCATCTGTGACCTGGTTCATAAGCAGATGATCTCTGAGTGGGGATACAGTTGCCCCCCTTTGGCATAAAGAAATGGAGCAGCAATAAGTCAGCACAGTAGTTATGCTTGCTTTTAGCATGTACGATTCCCAGGTTTAGGGGCTTTGAGGAAATGTGATGTTTTCTGCTATTGACCCATGTGTAAATATTTCAGTGTATTTATAGAGATTAAAGGATGCAGTTTTTAAGTCTTAAATGAAGATTTTTGTGGAGTTAAGAGAAAGCTAGATCTCCAGGGTGTTCACTTTCTTCCTCCACCTGCCAGCATCCTGAGCATTCCCATAGGAGTACTGTGGTCCTTATAAATCAGAGTTCAGTACCTGCAAAAAGGTTTTGACTGCCTCCAAGCCTTAGGCTCCCTGCAGGAGTAACACTGACTCAGAAGAGGGCTGCTCTGAGGACAGAGCAATGCCTTTGCTTGGGGTGGCAAGCATGGAAGCTGTGCTTTTAGAGGCGTAGCCCATCCTTCAAAGTCAGCCTTTGATTTGCAACTTCAAAAACAAGTTACCTGCTGAAAAATCAGGGAGTACGGGGGAATGGTTACATAATGCAGATTTAAATGTATGTTTTTCCCAGAGATGGGTGTGAACTGCTCAGAGATTGAGAGGTGAGTATGCATTCATTAAGATGTACCTTTGAGTAGGTAGGACCTTAGATCCCAAGAAATTAGTAGAAATGGAAGTATGCAGAAGTATCGATGTGTAGGTGATACTGCTGCCTGTTATGGAAAAGGAGATATCAAATCATAGTGTTTATTTCTGTAGCCGACACATAAGAATACACTTTGTGAAAAGATAATACAGCTTTCCTGGTCCTCCAGTTTTTATGAAGTGTAATTTATTGAAAAGCCTAGATTTAATATAGAAAATAACATATATCTGGGCAGATTTAGTTTTTGCTTTTACTCTAAATTGAAACTATTCAGTCTCAGTGGTTCAGTGTCTCATGGTTGATTGCTCTGTATGGAAGATGGATATTTCTCAAAGATCTATGCACAGTGTTCACAACATCAGTTGCTGTCTAATCTCTGCTCAGATAGTATTGAAAAGCAACAAACAAATAGTAAGACGCTTCTCAAAACTTGAAGGAAAAGGCTCAAGATAAGAGCTGTTTTATAGCGTGGGCTTTCTTCAAAAAGCAATGTATGCCATGAGAAGTGATTTCTTAAATTTGTGTAAATCTATGCTGCTGGCTAGTTATCTTCAAGGGTTTTACCTGGGTGACAGGCTGCTTCTTATGTAAGTCCAAAAAAATCCTGGTTTTGTTAAATTCCACCTAGAAACCAACCAGAAGCTTAGGGTCGACATGAGAATGTTACTGTAGTACATTCCTGCATGAACTGTAGGGTTGGCAGGACCATGGAGTATTAGTTTAAACCCTGGCTACTTTCTTTGTCATGGTAACTTAAAACCAAAGGGTTGTGCTCCAGTCTGAGTGTGGGTAGTGGTCCCTGCTCCATGGGGACAGCTGAAAAGCAAGTTTATTCTGGGCTACAAACTGAGCTACCTGAGTCAGTGCAGAGCTCCTGGAGGCTCCTGCTGCCACAGAACCAATCATACAGCTGGTGCAATCTCACCTATTTTCTGGGCTTTTCCTAGCCCAGGGTCTCATGGAACAGTGGTCTGTACTGAGCTGCCCTGGAGGTGTATTGTGCTTGAGGCAGCCCCCCACTGCTTGCTGGGAGCACCCACAGCAAAGGTTGGGGTGTGCAGGTGGAGGGTGGGATGCTGGCCGGGTTCTGGAGTTGTTTCAGTCTTTGGCTGTGTGAGAGCTGCATGTAGGGCCATGCTGGGAGGGTTTGCCTCCTCTCAGATCTGTAGTCCTGGTGGGACAAACCCTGGCTGCTGCACAGAGCTGTGAGAGAAAAGCTATCCAAAGTGTCAGCTCTGTGATATATGCTGTGGGACAGCAGAGTCCTGCTTCCACTGCTGCCTTGCCCCGTGCCAGCACTACTTTTGGAAAGCTGTTTAACTGTGTAGAGACTGACTTAATCTCTGGCCCTGTGTGAATGACAGAAAAGTGTGCCAGCACTCCATGTCACTGGGCACCAGCCTTACAGATTAGTTTGCCTTTGCACTTCATTCTTGTTCTTGTTTTTGAATAGGAAACACTATGTATAGCTATTTATAGATTTGCCAGGCCTTTTCTGAAGCTCAACCAACAAGACACTAATGGATGTTTCTGTCATCAAGAAATTCCTTCCTCTGTTGGTTACTTGGGTTTATTGATTTATTTGGAACTATACTTATTAGCTTATTACATGGAAGGATTATACTGATAATAGATCTAGAGTTCCTTTCCTTTCAGTCTCTGTGTGGTCATTTCAAGAAACAGGTGTGACAACCCAAACCTTCACTCATTTGTAGGCCATCCTGCTTGCCAGGCAGTAACAGGGATGCCTAGTGGGATGCAGACACAGACATTTGGTATCCTTACCTGTCCAGTGCAGGACAGTTTCTTCCCAATTCTAGCCAGAGCCCTTGGGATGGATATTTGACTCTGCAAGTCAGAGACCAAAGCCAAGCTGAGTTGAGGGCTGTAATCAGTAGGAGAAGGGACATTTCCTTTTGTTGAGAGCCTGCAGCCCCTTGCAGAGCAGCAGTGCTTTGTGTGTGTGTGTGGCTTTCCTTCTTGATCTCTGCCTAAGAGAGGAAAATGAACCACAGCAGATGCACCTGAGTGTCCCAAGGCATTCCCAGTGCTGTTAAAATGCACTTGGTTTGAATGCAGGGAAGAGGGATCAAGTTTGGTTGCAAGGAGCACGAATTACTGCAGTTTTTATTGCAGGGATTTAGGGGGAGAAGGTCAAGCGGATGAGACTTTATGACACACAAGTCATTGCAGTAAATGGCAGACTGGACAAATTAAAAACCTCCATGCATTTGATGTGTGCAGCTTGAGGAGCTCACGAGCCACTCTTGGGTGCCTTTGGCCAGCACAGTTTTACTGGGGAGAGAACAGCATCAGATCCCTGCCCTGAGTTTGAATTGCCCATAAGACTTGTACATCTTGGATCCTTCTCGGGTGCCTCAGAGGAGCTAAATGAATAATGTACAGCCTTGAGCAGAGTGGCACTAATTGTTTAGGAATAACCCTTGATAAGGCAAATATATTTTAAATAGAGTCTCAAATGTCTGCCTCAGCAAGCAGTTTGCCTAAGACATCCTGATGGGCAGGTGCTGAGCTCCAGCAATTCTTTTGTGTGGTTATGAGGAGATTGCTTAGGTCTGCTGCAATATGCAGTATGGTCTGGTCAAAGAAATTACAAAATCATTGTTTGTCCTACAGAATATGGATCTGTGAAAACCTATTTTCCAGCTAGGCACTTTGGAGAAGTTTTTGTGTGGATCTAATCACTGCCTTGGCATCGTGTGTGTGTTTGTGCTTTTGCACCCCACAGAGTCTCTCATTTGTTGAGCAAATTAGTGTCCCACAGTTGACTCTTTAGAAAGTGAAGTTATTCTTGAGTGGTCAATACCAGCCAAATCTGCCCTGAAATAGGAAAAAAAAGCCCTCCTTCTTGGATGCTTCTGAGTTTCTTTTCTTCAAGCCTTTTTTGCTCTACTGGAAAATCCTAGAGACTAGGATACATCATTATTGATGGTGACAGCTTGTTTCTCTTCAGAAGAAGGGAAAATAATATTTTCATTGATTTATTAATTGTAGATCAGGGTCAAACACTGTGGAAAAGTAATTGGCTTATCTTGATCCGATTCCTTACTGGATAAGTGTCTCTATTCCAGCATTCATTAGCTCTGGTACCCCTGTGCTATGCAATGGAGCAGTGGCTTAGGGGAATGAAACAAGCTGGGAGTGTGCATGGCAGTGCCCATTGCTGGTGGAGCACATGGTTCCTGCCCTGGCAGGAGGTCATGAGCTTCAGTCTTGGCTGGCTGCTGCTTTGGCAGCACAGGATTTACAGGTTTGCAAGGTGTTGGTGGAGTTTGATTACCAGGCATAGGTGTTGCTAAGCCTGGGCTGCTCTGATGTCAGGACAGGCAGTCAACATGTAGCTGTAGAGAGAAATATCAGGGGGGATGGGGCAAGGTGATCAACTGATTCCCTGGTCTGAACTCCCAAAATAACCCTGAAATCTGTTTTATTCTGCTCTGAAAGAATAATTTCCTTGCCTGGGAATTAACATAGCTGTGTTGCTATTCTAGCACCATAAATGGGATTGAGAATGTGATGTTCCCTGCCCTGGAGAGTCACTGCCTCCAAAATTTGCTGGGGCTCTGCAGTTGTCACTTCCACATTGTATCAGCATCCTCAGCCTCATCAATGTTTCAGTTTGAAGCAGCGCAGGCTTTTGATCGTAAACCATTTTACTTTTGGGACAGCATGAAGGAATGTGTATTATGCCTTCTCTGGAGAAGGAGAGGTCTATGGCTTTCTGTGTGTATTTTTGCAGCACGCTGAGCCAAAACCTTCTAATTTAATGGGACAGATTTGCAAATTCACACCTGCAGATTTTGTCTTCACAGGGTTTTCATGCACAAGCTTTTTATTCGTGCCCTGTAGAACAGCCTGCACCTGCTTCATCTCGCCTGCGAGACCAGCAGCTCAGATCTATTGACAGTTTATTCTCTGGTAATAAATAAATGCCTCATTCTGCAGCATGGACCCCCTTTAGAGGGTAGTAAGGCTCTCCCAGGTGAGCAAGGGCCAGAAGCACAGCCCTGCCCATCTGTGCTGCAGATGTTGTCACTGCTCAAGTGCAGTGGAACATGTATAAGACTCTGTTGCTGTCTAAGCCTGAAGATCTCCAGGCTGTCAAGAAAGTTGTTGTTTGGTTGATTTTTTTGTGCTGGTGCTCGCATGTAAAACATCAAGGAGCTGCTCTACAGAGCTGCCCAGAAGTCTGGCCTTGTTTCCGCTGCTTCCTAACAGTGGTTCGTGCATTGCATTTTTCCCTGAGATGAGTAGCTCAGGCTCCCATAACCATGGAAACCTGGTTTGTCTTCCCTAATAGCTTCAGCTGAACTTAACATCTGTCTGCCTGGGAGAAGGAAGGCTGCAAGCTACAGGTTAGTTGTGCACACCTCTGGTAATGCTAAAACCCTTGAGCACCTCCAGCAGCACCCTGGCATACCAGAATGAAGCAGCAATACTGAGATAATGCTTGAGGGGCTTACAAAAATATGCCAGCAGGAGGGGAAAACAGGGAGTGAAGGAAGGCTCTCCTGAGGCAGGAAGGTATTATGAAGCTGCCTAAGAAGATGCTGCATTATGGTTGTCTTGCTCTGTGCGTGTTGGCTTGGCATGCTGGGCGTGTGGAGCATTCTGTTGCAACTTTTAAGCTTAAAAAAAGCCATTTTCCATTTTAAGTTAGAAACCCTTTAAACAGCTTGCTTGTAGCAGAGAATGAAATCGGGGTATAAGCTTTGAGATGGGGTAAGTGCCTCTCTGTGGTAACAGCAGGGTTCCATACAGCCTTTCACTTAGTTATTGGAGGAATGGTTGTTGATAAATGTGTCTCATAGCTCTAACTTGATGCTGGCAGTGTTGCTGGGCTGGTTAACATGGGGTAAAGTGGGGAGGAGTGTTTTAAAAAAAGCTTAAAAACTAATTCAAGCGGGTTCGTTCTGCTGCATTTCTGTATAGATACACATGCTTTTCCTATGGGCTGCAATTTAAACTTTCCTCTTTGAAGGACAGTTAGAGCCCTGGACTTCAGGCTTCCAGGAGAAGCCCTGAAGGTTGCTAGCCTTTCAGAACAGTCATTGCAGGAGCTTCCAAAGCTGTGATCCTTTCCTGATGTGCTGAGTCCTGTGTCTTTGTTAAATGAGGAGCAGGCCTGGTGCAAGCTTTTGGAAGTGTGTGGAGAAGTGCTGCCCACACCAGGGAGGCGCTTGGTGCAGGGACCTGTGCCAGGATGCTCTGTAAGCTGGAGCCAGAAGCAGAAATAGAAATAGCATTGTCCACTGGCAAGTCACAACCTCAGTGTGTCCATCTGTGAAAGGGAGGTCATAATAAATCACTGTGGATGCCGTAAGGCTTAGTTAGTGTTTGTGAAATGTTCTGAACTTTGGGATGGTGCCTGCTGTAGAGGGCATTTATAATGGTCCCCAACTGTCTTTGTTGACACAGCAGACACATGAAAACACTGGCATCTTCCTAGTGAATAGAGAAAAGAGATGCTGGCATTGCTCTCAAGTAAAAATTGGATGCTTCTAAACCAAACCTTTAATATCATTCTGACAGTTATCACCTGCAGGTGTTGTGAGAATGAAAAAGAAAATAGCAGGTAATACCTAATAAAATTCTGGGTTGAGATTAGTGCCTGACCAATAAAAGCTGTTTGGGAAATTCTTCATACTTCTTAATATAGCTTAATATATATTCTTAATATAGCGGTTGATGCTCTACATCTAAGCACAGAGCCATCACACTTTCTTTGTGGACATGACAAGCATAAATCTCTGCTTTCTCGATAGCAGCCTGGGAGGAGGGTTTTCATGCCAGTTGCTGCAGTGTTGGAAGACTGGGCTGGCTCAAGGAGCCAGTTCTCCAAACTCGCCCTCTCAGTGGGGCCTCTGGCCAGCACGGCCGTGCAAGATGCAGCCTTGCAATAACAATATGCTTCACAGAAACAGTTCTTAGTTTTCTGCCTCCTTGAGTGTTTGGCAAGCAGGGAATCAAATGCTTATCTCTTGTCTGCTAAATCCAAGTAGGATCTTGGGAATTATCCTGCCTTTCTGCAACCCCATACACAGCAACTGCTGCAGGTCATTTTACTGGCAGTTAAAAATGATTTTTTTTTTTCCACGGCTTTTTCTTGGTATTATAGATGCTTTCCCACTCTTTATTTACACACAGTGAAATAGTCCAGGATACCTGGATAACCCCATCTGTTCAGAGTACTTGTCTTTATTTCTAACCTGGACCTGAGAAACCTTTTCCATAAGTAAATTTAATCAAGATTGCTTCTTCTAATTAAGCTTCAATTAAAATGCATTTATGACCAAAAAACTTCTTAAAGAGCCAGCTGGGAGCACTTTGTTTCCCCTAGGAGCTCCTGGGAGCCAGCAGTTCCAGGTGTTGTCTGTGTCAAATGTCAGAAGTGCACCAAAAGTACACTGAGTACTGTCGGATGGTACCCTGAATTGCTCCAGGTCTGAAGTTTTGTCCTCTTGTAACAGAGATTTCTCTGGTAGTACCAAACAGCAGCTCTATTTGGCCGGTGACTATGGACCAAGAACATACACATTCTGCATTATTGTTTGTGTGTATGCACAAGTGCAAAAAATACCTGTGCTTATTAACTACAACAGCAGCTGTTTATCACACTGTCTGTGCAACTGATAGGAAGTAGTGATGGCAAATGGCACCTGAACTCTGATAGCAAATTAGCTTATTTAGAGCAACATTGCTAAAATGTTTTGGCTTTTTTCTAAGTCGCCTCTAGCATTTAAAGTTACACAAGTAAATTCAAAGCTAATTCCTCTATCAGCACTTCAGAACGGAGACTGCAGCTCTAACAACATTCAGTTGATCCAGCATAGACATTGTGGGAGTGAGAGAAATAACCTGACCTGGAAGCAGAAACAAGGTTGGACCTTCTGAGTTGTGCTAAAAAAGACCTGTTCTGTTATGTATTTGAGATCTGGACGATGACTTTGAGTTGGGAGATGGGAAGAGATGGAAGATGAATGGAAGTGTATTTATGAAGAAGTTGGCATCAGGAACTGGGCTGGTTATTCTTGTGCACTCATTGATTCGAAGTTGCCAGGGGTGACTTTGGTTTGCTGGGGGTAGTGATAGCTGCTGATTCTGTCTGCTGAATTACATTTTCCTGGTGACCTGTTTCTTGCCAACCCAAGTCTATTTATGGATCAAATAGTGAATGAATGACTACTGTTTGGACTGTTTGTGGAGCTGAGCACCCAAAATGAATGTTGATGCAGAAGTGACATATCATCCCGTGGCTGCTGAGAAGAATATCTGATGATGACTGCAGCTGTGGTGCAGCTCCACTTACTCTTAACATTTCTGCATCAATAAGATAGTTCTACAAAGAAGTTACAGCCAAGGATCAAGTTCAGCAGGTTGGCAGCTGGGCAGGGAAGGAGAAAAAGCTCCTGGAAGCATTTCAGGATGTGCTGGTAATCTTGCCTGTCCACACCCTGATCGAGCTTTGTCCCTTTACCATGCTTTTGATGTGCACTCAGGGTTTTTTTTTTTATTTATTTACCTGTTAAGACTGCAAATACTTGAGAAGCATGGTCCCTTTTGGGTGTCTGTGTCTGGTAACTGGTGCTTTCAGTCCAGGTTCCAGGCATTCCTTCAGGGCATTACTCCTGAAAAGTATCAAGTAGCAGTTACGATGCATAGAGGAGCTGAGTGTGACAGTCTAGGGAAATTTTTCCCCCTTCAGGGAATATGTCTTTAGAGAGCTCAAATATGGTTTATATGTTTCTGCAGTGTTTAATAACAAGCTCTCTAAAGCTGAGGGAAATCTGGAGGTGGTGGCTTGATCTTATTAATGCATGAAGTAGGGGAGCACAGAAAAAAATGGGCAAAACTTTGACACCTTTAGCTTCCAGAACTGCTGCAAGCTCAGGCCTCTTCATCCCTGTAGCTGGAGGCCAGGCAGAGGTGGCTGTGGCCCATTCAAAGCAGCTCTAAGCAGAAGTGGTTTGCAAAGCTTTGCACGTGGCTCAGCTCCTCCTTGGAGATGTGCTGCCTCCCTTCAGTGTCTTTAGAGCTGCAGCACACGATTACACAGTGCCAGCCTGGATTCACTGGTCAAGTACTGCCTCCTAAATCTCACTAAGAAGTTATGGTGTAGTTACCAATGCTGAAGCAGGTGTGTCACATCTGAGCCCCAAGCATGCAGGTGGAGCCACATGCAGAGGGAGCTAGACTTGATGCTGTCCACATTAGAGGGTGAGGACTGCAGAGAGCTTAGCAGATATTAGATTTACTTGTGGAAAAGGTAACACTGATCTCGGGCTAACGAGATCAAAACACAGATTTGCTTCAGTATGTCCAACCCCGACATGCAGTGCTATGCTTTGTGGTGCAGGTTAAACCCAATTAACTGCAGCAGCTTCTCTTGGACTCTCAGACTAAGAAGTGCCTGTGGCTTGGCTTCTAGTGTCATAGTGTGTCCTGTTAGAGGAGCATGTGTGCAGGTAATTACTGTGTCACCATGTTTAAGGAGCATCTTTGATTTACCAGGAGACCTTTAGCTGGAATCAGGATCTGGGTTTTCAAATGGTGATGTAGTCTTGATTCCACAAGATCCAATGACAGACAGCTTAGCTTGTACAATGCATGAGGAGAAAAAAGGCAAGGAGCTTCTCTGCTTTTGCTATTGGCTGTCTGTTCCCCCATAGTTTGGAGCTCTGCTGGGTCTGAAGCTGTGCCTTTTCCAGGAATGAGATGCTACTGATGGGCTGCTTGCCACTGGCAGAGGCGTGTGGCTCCTGGCTCTGGCAGCATGGCAAGGCTGCATGTGCTGAGCAGATGCAAAAAACTGCCTGTCTGAGCAGAGGGAGTCAGGGAGGGAACCAAATGGATCTGAGCTGTAATGCCGAATTTTTGGCTGTCCTCAGGTTTGAATTTTGTGTAGGTTTGACATGTAGAGATCCTTTTTTTTTTTTAAGGAACAAGTCTGATGCACCCTGTTTTTAAAAGTATTATTATGGATGTCCCCATGGGATTACTTCTGTCATTGCTGCTCTGGGTGTGAAAATGTACCTTGAAAACATTCAAGGTATTGACAGAAATTTTTTGGTGGTCGGAAACTAGTGCCTCTTTGAAGAAATTAACTTGACAATGCTTTGAAAGGTAACAGATTTGATAAATGATTGCACACTTTTTAAAATGCAATTAAAAGCCATATCAAGGGTCTCAAAGTCTCAATTTAAGGCATCCTCAATCACCAGTCACTTCTGGAAAGTAAGTAACGTTTAATTTCTTTAGAAGCGCATACAGAGCTAGAGCTATATAACTGAATCTGGAAAAGAGTCTGATAAAGATCTCTATCACTCCCTCCCCAAATTCAAAAAAGCCGGAGAAGCATCTCTAATTAAAAAATTGAAAGATTCCTTGGCTGGCTGGGTGCTTGTGTGCTCTTTAAAATAATAGATTATTTCCATCTTTTCTGACAGATTTCTCACTGTGTGCTCTGAGTACCTCCCTTGCTTTACTCTCCAAGGTTCTTAATATCAGAGAACCAAACCCTCATTTTCCTGTTTGAGAAGGCTTCTACAGCTGCTGAAGTTAATAAAAGTGAAGATGATATAAACTTAAGCCCATAGAGCTTCCACAGCTGGATAAAAGTTTTGAGTCTGTGAATTCTGAAGTCTGTTTTGACCATGTGTTTTCAGCTTCTAGTAGTTACACTTTACAAGGCAAAACAGCCACTGAAAGCCCTGGATGTGCATGGTTAGTGTGGGGGGTTCTGCTCAGAGCAGCACCCAGAGGTGACAAGCATCCCTTGCAGGAAGGAAATCTTTTTTGTGTTCTGTCCAGCCCTGTGGGATGTGATGGGGTGTTGCTGACCTGCATGGAGCTTGGGGTCAGTAGCAGGTGGGGTGGGCTCCACACTGCAGCTCTGCTCATCAGACCCTCGTTTAATTGGAGTAATTTCTTCAAGTCAAGCTTGGAACTAAGCGCTGGTTGTTACTCAAATATAGAGGGGAGAAAGAATCGGCTCCAGCTAATCCAGCACAGCTTTCCTCATCCATGAAGAGCTGAGGGTTGTGCTGTTTCAGATGACTAAAGGCTCACATGGACTGACTGCAGAAGCCAGAGCTCATGTGAGCATCTAGTGATGATGCTCTAGTTTTTTTTCTAGTTATTTATGCCAACTTGTGCTTTGGAAACTTCTTTGTGGGTCTCAGCTACTATGGAGCCTTATCAAGGAGACAGATTTAAGTCTAAAAATTCAAGGGCTCTAGAGACTGAAGTCAATCTCTAAGGGAAAATGCAGTTTTCCTCAGCTTAAAATAACTTTATAATGTCCTTTACTCTCCAAGGTCTCTTTCAAGGCTCTGCCTGGGTTTGATTTTGACTTGTGCAGAGTCAGGCTCCTGTGAGAAAGGAAGGCCAGGAAATTCAGAAAAGGCAGTTGGGGAGGAGAAAGGAAAGGGGGAAATGCTGATAAGGGTGACGAACAGTTTCACCTTCAGGAGTGATGAACTGTGGGAGAGTTGGCTGCATTGAGGGTCTGGCACAGCTTCAGCACACGCACGTGGGGATGGATCAGCTGAGAGAAATGACTGCATTTATTCAATGAATTTACATGAGGTGCCTGCGTTGCCAGAAAGGGACGGGCTCCCACCCCCTCCAAAACATCAGTGGCTCCATGCAGGAATGAGGAGTGGAGCAGCAGGCTCAGCAGAGGGACAGGGCTGGGAATTTTTCAGCAGAGCCTTTGCTGTGAAGGCTGCTGCATGATGCACCTACGTGCAGAGAGGAGTTCAACTCTGCCTTGGGCTGTGGCTGTTATAAACTGAATTAATGAATGGTTACACATAGCCAGCCTGCTGCTGGTTGTTCTATAGGCTGCTTTTGCCTCTAGCCAAACTCTCTCCCCTTCTTCCCCAGGCCCTCATTCCTAGAAATCCACCAGCAGCTTTTTGCATTTCTGATTTGTGGTATTGGGTTCTGTTCTGTAGTTGTGTTTCCCTTAAAAACAGTGTCTGTATGCTGTGTGTAGGGCAGGAAACATTGATTTGTACTTAAATGTAAGGGACAGAAGAGGAGGAATAGGTTTGTACCAAAAGGCTGGAGCTGCAAATGCTTTCATGGCATGTGGTGAGAGAACTGGGCTTGAGGTGGGGAGTCCAAGGCTCCTCATGCACTACACTGCAGTGCAAGCCCTGAGGAAACAAGCCTCTGGTGCCCAGAAGTCAAAGAGCTTGTTAAGAAAACCTGCTGAAGGACTTAAATTACCAGAGAGGTGGTGGACTCCCCACCCATGGATGTGCTCAGGATCAGGCTGGATGGGGTTCTGAGTAACCTGGTCTAGAGGAAGGTGCTGCTTGAAACGTCTTCTACTGTCTAGCTGGAACTAGATGATTTTTAAGGTCCCTTACAACCTAATTCAGTCTGTAATTCTACTTACTCCTTAACACTGCTGAGTTATTAACAAGGTGGCAGTTAAATGGGCTGCCCAGGCTTGTAACTGGGATGTGTTTATACTAAAGGCTCATCTCAGTAAAACCTATTGAACCAGTAGCAACTTGGGGGGTCCTGCAGCTGATGCTCTGCTCCCTGAGCTTCCAGAGCCAAAGAGCATTTGAAAGAATGCCACATCCCCCAATCCTTCCCAAAAAACCCCACAATAAGCAATGAATATTTAATTAAATAATGATTGGATTAAATAATGATTGGATTAAATAATGATTAGATTCTTCATTTTATGCCCATTATAGCTGTTGCCTTTCTGCATGGCTCAGGATGCTGCAGGATGTGACCTGAGCTGAAGGTCCATGGAGTTCAGGCTCCATCTGAATGTGCATGTTCTATCCCAGAGTCACATTTTGTGAGAGATGCTGAGGGATGAGGTACAGTAATAAATACTAGCTTGGTGTGGCAATGTTGGCCAGCCAATGGTACAGGAGAGAAGCTTCTGTCTTAAAATTTTAATTCCTGATAGATGCCAGAATGACAGAGCCTGTCACTGGTGGCACATCACAGTCCATACCTTAGAGTGATGCTCCTGTGGTATGGGCCTCATGGGGCAGACAGAACTGCTTGTGTAAAGTCTGTGCTGTAAAATTCCCTGGCTGCTCTGAATTAATTCATTTTTAGCTATAAAGTTGCCTCTGAGTGGGGGGGAGGAAATTGTGCCGTCATGTTTTTAATGTGTGATTGAAAATCCACGACAGCTTTTACTGTCCTGCATTTAGCCTTTCTGACAGGTATCCATACTGGTAATACTGGCAACATCAGCTTTAACTGGTTAACCGTCATAAACGTATCTTACTTTGGGCTGAATTTTGTATTACCTCTTGTTAGATCAGATTTGCTAAAGGACAGAGCTCTTTGATCGAATTTCTGTTCCTTACGTAGGTACTTGCAAACTGTGATCAGATTGTCCTATTAACCTTCTCCCTTCGTTAAGGAGAACAGATGGTGCTTCTGGAGCCTTTCTCTAAGCTGAGCTATTGGTCTTTTAATCATCCTCTTGGAGGTTCTTTGCACTGGATTCAGTTTTTCAGTATTCTTCTTGAATTGCAAGCATTAAAACTTATCATGATTTTGACAGTGCTAATGCCACATGCTGATTTATTTTTAATTTTGAGCATCCCACATCCAAAGTTCTCTGAGCTTCCCTTGAGCACAGGACCATTTCAGCACAGTGTGCTCAGCTTCTCTAATTGCATGTTGGCCATGAGGCTTCTGCCAAAATCAGTGGCTTCACAGGATGCTGTCCTGTTGTTTGTGTTGCTCTGTGTGTGTGGCAGTACTGAAGTCTATACTGTGTTCTTTGGTGGAGCTTATTTAGCCATGTGGATCTGTTGTTCCTTTCTCAGTTATTTCGCAGTCCCACAATGTTTGCCATCCTCAGGCTTGACAAGTAGTAATTTTAGACTCTCTCCCACTCATTTACACTGCAGGGCCAAGGAGCAGCCTCTACCAAGTCCTCAGTAGGAACATGCATGTATACCTGTGACTGTTCAGTCACCACTGCATGAAATGATTTTCATCTGTTAATACATGTCATATCATTTCCTCATCTCAATCAAATTGTGTAGCGTGAAGCAAAATTTTGTATAAAAAGCCCAGGGTATCTTTTATTGACTAAAATCATGTTGAAGTGTATTATTTAATACTCTTTAAAAAATCTATAATACTAGGTACTGTGTGTTCTGGAGAATTTCCAACTTATACAGATTAATTTTATCACTTTTGTTTATTGGAGATCATTCTTAGGATTTTCTATTTAATTCTTAAAATACTTGGCACATCAGCAGGTTTTTTTCCAGCTACTGTGACTTCCATGTACCCACCATATTTGAGATTGATATCAATAATAGAGTGTTTCAGGATGTTCTTCTAAAACTGTGGTGCAAGTCATCCAAACCTGCTGAATTTAGGTTCTGTTTAATTAGCTGCACTTTCAGATTCTGCTTAGTTGGTAGTAGAATAAGGAGTGTGGAACTGATGATGTAACACATGCAGACGCCACTTAACTACTGCCACTCTGCAATGAAAAGCTTTAAAAATATCTTCTATTTTTTTTGACCCCTACCATGTGGAACTGATTCGAACAGCAGTGGAATAATTTTTAATTGCCTTAAAACCCACCTATATGGTTCTTAATGCTACTAGCTAAATTTGCCTCTGGGCCTTCCTGTATGAAACTTATAATTGCTAGTTTTTGGTCTCTTGTCATCACCTTTCCCTTTCTCCAGGGTGATGTGTGTTTAATTCTGTGCTTCCATGTGGCTGATTGTTGGACACAGCGTTTTTGAGTTTGTACGTTGTCATCTGGGTGGTGGCGATAATGTTTGGAGGGCATTTTGGTGGCAGCCATGTGGGACCTCCAGTTTTTCTGTGCTGAAATCCCCTGCAGTAGCTCAGGTTTTATTCTCTTCCAATTCTTGATTGTTAAAGAACAAGAGTAAAATCTCAGCTTTATCTTTTATCTGAGCTATCATCGACTGAAGGAAATACTGAGAGTTGTTCCATTTCTTCTCTATTTGCTGTTCACAAATACATGAAAACCAATTATTTCTCCACATTTCTGCTGTGTGACTGTTTGCCAGCATGCAGCACCGTTGAGGAGTGGAGTTCCAGAAATGAGCAATTCTGGCTACTTTGGTGTGTTGTAGTCTTCTGCTGCCTAGACAGATAAAACAAATTAACCATATGAGAGACAGAGGAAACAAATCTGAGGTTTATTTGCTACAACATTTTTCCTTGGGTATCCATGCTTTGCTGTTGGTTTCCAGTGAGAGCCCCAGAAGAACACCTTTCATGTACTAAACTGTACATCTCACTCTAACAGTTGGTGGAGCATCATTGCACAAAGTCAATGTTCTCTGTGCCCCACAGGGCTCCCTGGTGGAGCACTTGTTAGCTGAGAAACATAGATAAGTTTGAAAAAGAGAGGTGTTATCTTCCAGTGAATTGCTCAGATGTGGCTGTATGCAGTGAAGCACTATTATCCCTTGGGATATTTGCCAGCCAGCTTCAGAAGCCCTGAAGTTTTCCTCTTGTCCTGGATCTGGTAGGACAGCAGGCCATCCTGTTGTCTTGCCACCCTGAAGAACACTCCATGCAAGGTTTGAAAGCTGTCAGTGCAGAGGGCTTGTGGGAATGAAAATTCCTCCCAAGTACATGCATTATGAAAGCACCATGCATAGTTAATTGCTAAAGCCAGATTTTACAAGGACAGAATAGTGCGTTATTCCCAAAATACGTAGCTTCAGTTCACCTGTATGCACAAGTCAGTGCAGTGCATAGTGAGAAAATCAGCTAATCCACAGCATCTACTGAGTGCACAGCCTTGGGGCAGGGGAGCAAATGCAAAGCAACTCAGGCATGCTCAGCTTGCTTTCACTGAAAGCTGAAATTGTTCAAGTCTATTTGTGTTAAGTTTGATCTTAGGGTTTCCTTAGCTTGGTGTAAACAGGGTTCCTTGTTTGTCTTGTGCCTTGTTTGTCTTATTCTTTGAACAGTGAGGGGATTCTTTGATGATTTGTGTGGCACTCAATTAATGGGATTTTTATAACTAGAATCAGTATATTTGTAGAAACAAATAAATAAAGTATGTTTTAAAGGCTTCCTTTGTGAAAACCACGTCTAACCGTTATGAATGACCTTGATATCGAAACAACAGACACATCACACAGCTTCTAAGTTAGCCTTTCTGAAATCTCATCCATACTCTACCTTTGAAGCAGTTCTTATAAGGATTATCTCCTCCACCCTCAGCCTCTATCCTCCATAATTGAAAGTTTATACAGCAGCCATGTGATTTCAATATGGGCTGTTGGCAAATGTGACGACTTTAATTCTCTCCCTGTGCTGCGATGTGATGGGAATGAAGATGGGAGTTGTTACACTGGATAACTGCAAATACTGCTAATGTTGTTGCCAGACAAAACAAGTGTTCAAAATTGCATGGATTTCCCCCCCTTTTAATTTTGACCCTCCCACCTCAATTGGGTAGAACTGAGATGTGATGAACTCAGTACTTAGACCTACCTGTTTGATGCTGCAGAAGATTCTCTGTAAGTCTGAATGTCCCACAATGGGTGGGTCTGTTAGTTCTGTATTATTGGTATGTTCTGTAGTATTGGATAGTCTGTATTATAGGTCTGTCTGCCTTCTACACTCTGCTGTAATGTAGCTGTTAATCAGTAAAAACACACAGAATGAAATATGACCCTTGTCAGTGCTGTTACTGAGGTGCACTTGCAAGTCTGAACCCTTAAGAGTAACTGCAGGTGTTGCCAAGCACACATTGTACCTGCAAAAGGGAAGATGTCCTTTGGAAAACAGCCTCAGGTTGTGGGTGGTTGGGAACTGATGCTTTAAATTGTAGTTTTGTGCAGATGGCAGTCACAAACAGCATTTTTTTATCCTTTTGCTTTATACTGTTTTTTCTGTGCTGTAAGTCTGCTTCATCTGAATGTGCCCTAAACTTCCAAAGCAGTAGTGGAGGGGGCAGCCCCAATTGGCCATGGGCTGGAGATACTGAGTCTCCACTAATTAGAGCAGTGTGGCAGGACCTCTTCATTCCCTGAATAGTGGCATACACAGTAGTATGCCGTTGGAATATTTTCTTCCACCAAAGACACATCTACAGTCTTTAAACTGAATGTAGCAAACCCAAGACTTTAAAGATGCCTTAGAGATCTCATTTGTTATTGCAGATGGTGCCTCTGGTGTGTGATGATTTATGAGAGATGGCTCCTGTCTGCTTTGGAGAAAGTACTCCGTGCCCATGAGCAAGTCTCTCTGACACCCTGTTGGCAGTGAGGTGTGAATTCATTACAGGGGAGATGTTATTTGAGTCACCTCAGAAGTGACTATTGGTAAATGATCCAGGTCGCCTTTAAGAGCTGTAGTTTTTTATGTTTAAGGTTTGAGATCAGATTTTTGGGATGTTTCCTGCTGGAGCAGGATGGAGGCTGAGTGTTGTGTACGGGATGTGCTTGGGGGCTGGTCAGACACAGTTGACACTGGGATTCTTTAGCAGGAAGCAGGAGCATTTGCTCCTGGGGTTTGGTCTCAAAGCTATTGTGTGCTTGATGTCACAAAGCCACTCAGCACTGAGGTTCAAAAACTCTTGTTGCTGGAGCAGCTGTTGGCTCCAAGGATGTGTGTCCTGTCAGCAGAGCAGGTGACTTTGTGGTGATGCAGGTTTGTAGTCCCCCAGATAGACTGGGTGACTTGCAGTATCACCAGTCTCTTCCTGCAGACCTGTGCTAACTGTGGCCAGAACCTTCACTCCTGTGTCCCGCACCTCTTCTGGGCTTCTAAATCATTGATACTTCAGGTGATTTTGGAGATGAGATTGTTCTGGGAAATGGCTCAGGAAGGAAATTCCCCTGAACTACCCCACAGGGGCTATGGGCTCACCTGACGGAGGTGATGTGGCAGTGGCTGCATCCATCCCAGGGTAGCTGCAGCTGTCAAAGGAGAGGTGAATGGGATTAGTGAACACTGAGTTCCCTGAGTGTTTCAAATCATAGAAGTGTTGGTTCAGAAAACTCTAAAAAGTGTTAAAATGATCAGTGAATATAAGAATATTCACTGGGGCAGATAGCTAATATGTGATGTGTACCTAGATAACTCTGCTAATACCCTCTAGAAACTAATACCTCTCTCTGCTAATACCCTCTAGAAACAGGATACTGATCTAATACAGCCTATCTTTATGCTGAGAATGGAAAAATCTAAAAAAACCTGGAATTGTTTGTGACAGTTCACATTTCATGTTAAATTTCATGTTCCTCATGTGCTAATCATTAAATCAAATACCATGATGCCAGCCATGTATTTTTATTTTAAGCATATTAATATCTCAGTTGCTTCTTCACACTTCTCTCTTGTTCAGAAAGACAGCTCTTGGTGTAGAAGATAAAATGTATTTGTTTTCACTGTTAATAAACATCCAGTTACATTCATTGACAGGACAATGAATCAATGCAGCAACATGCCAAGTCTGCCAAGGCCACTTCTGGAATGTGGTGCTGCAGTTCCCTGCAGACCAAGTACAAGGTTCTCATGGGTCTGTTGTTTTCTGCTGTCCACCTCAGAGAAAATTAATTGCAGCACATGAGAAAGGGAACTTTTTCACAAGCTGTACATGCTGTGAGCAGAGATGAATGGTAAAGGATTTTGAAAATACCTGAGTCCTCGTTTTGGAAAAGGTGGAAAAATGATCTATTTTAATTCATCCCTGGTGGGATTCTGCCAGTGTGGAGTAAATAACAAGACAGATTTGTAGTCCTTATAGTGTTATCTTTCTGTAACAGCACAAACTTGCTTATTTGGTGGATAGAAAGGGTTTTACAGCTTAGTTATTAAAGAAGTGAGAACCAACCTGGCTGCACTATGAAAGAGATGTGCTAATGTGATTTCAGTGTGAAAGGGTCCCAGATGCTGTGCTACTTGAAAAGCTTTTAATGTTTTGAAACAGTTTCCAGTTTAGGATTTGTGAGGAAAAGGTGGTTGTATTTTTTGTTTTTTTTTTTTTTCTCTTAGCTTCTCCTTTCTTAACTTTTCTTCACTTTTCTTTTGAACTAGAATGTAGGAGGAATTAAACTATTTTGCTTTTGTTGACAAAGACATATTTCTCTTCTGTTTTGTAATAAACTTTTTCTTGTTGTTTGGAGTAATTATATTAATTTATTTTTGTCTCCAGGCTAAGAATACTTTCCTGTCTTCAACACTGTAGTTGAGCATAGGTCTTGGAGTCTGTGTCTGTGTTTTTCAGCTTTTTCCCTGTGGGCAGGCTTTAGTATCAATAGGGCTTTTTTCTACCAAGCTGCTTTGATCCACAACACAGGTAATGTCATCCAGGGCTCACCTCCCTTCTAAACTCTTGAGCATCTCTTTTCACAGAAAAGAATCTAAAGAATTACTTGTAGCAGGGAAATAAATTCATTGTGGAGTTTCGTATCTGATTTCTTTTCAGCTACATAAACTGTTATTTTGGTTAAAGTGAATATGCTTTGTCCTTAAAAACAATTACTTCAATTACTTTTTGCTATGCTGCACTCTGCTGATGGCATGTGTGGCCAGTGGGACTTACTTAAAATATGTATGCTCTTGATATCAGCTCAGAAAGAAAGCCATCTCAGCTGGAAAAAAATTAATGTAATGTAAAAGATTAGATTATTTTTTCCATCTGACCTTGCCTCTATTTAGTTATCTTAGCTTTTGATGTTGAATTTATGGATTAATAATTGTAGCTGCTTGAGCAAAGTAAGGACAGAGAACAATTACAGCTGCAAACAAATCTCTTTTCAGCTTTGCCTTTCCCTCATTTGGAGCGCAGTGTCTACAGCACTGCTGTAATTGTGCGCACAGTTACTCACTTCCTAATAACTCGGGGAAAACTAATTACTTTTTCAGAGCCATTTGCAGCCAAAGGAGGGTTTTCTGCTGCTGGTGCAGCTGACGGTCTGCAGGGCACGTTTACCCTGCATCATCATGATGCTACACCTCAGTTTATTCCATCACAGCTGCCTCTTGTGGCAGCAGCAGCAGCTCAGAGGCCTCGTTAGGGCCACCAGGTTTTTCAAGCTGGTTTTGCAGTCTGTGCTACTCAGTTCTTGCTTAGCCTGCTATACATCCCTAGTTCAGTGCTTTGAGGCTTGCTTGTCTCTCTGATACATCCCCAAGCAGGCTTTTGGTGCTGTGTGAGGGCACATCTTGCTGTGGCTGTGATGGTCCAGTTGTGTGGGTCAGTCGCTGCTGCAGGTGCTGGCTGAGCTTTGCTTTGGATAATTCATAGATAGACTGAAGTCAGAGATGCTGCAGTTACTGCAGCTGTGTAAGGGCTGTAGAGGTCGGGTCCATCAGCCCCACAGCAGCTGATGGCATGTGACTGTAGGTGTGACTTCCTGAAGGTGCTGTGGCAGGCACACCTTGCAGTGTGCAGTGTGTCTTCAGAGTACGTGCTGTTCTTGGAAACTAGACCTGAAACTGGCTTTGCCTTCAGGGGTTTTTAGTGGAACAGCCTGTTACAGCATAACTACCTGAATTTTGGACTTGGAAAGCCTCTTAATCATCTCATAAATCTAATCAGTGCTGTAATTTTTGGAAAACTTGGGATTCAGCTTGGAGCTGAAGCCAAGTATTCTTGAAGAAGATCTAAATCTGTTGGAGAAGGTGGATCCTTGAGCTAGAAGCATGATATAGAACAGACACCTGTCCTCACTGTTGCTGACAGAATTGAAGAGCTGCTGTCCATGCTAAGCAGGTTTTATTTTGCATCCGTAGGTTTGAGGGTGCTTTTAACCCAGAGCACTGCTCACCAGGTCAAAAGCATGATTAGAAAATTAGATGTTTAATTATTGTCTCATTAGATGTATGGACCTGGTGTACAGAGCCTCCCTGTCCTGCCCCTGAAGTTCTTTCAAAAGCTTAAACCTTTAAATATAGGGGTTCTCTGTTTATGCTAAGGCATTTTTTTTAAATTAAAGACCAGTTATTTGCCTGTAATTTGTACCCCAGCTCTCTGTTTGATGTTAGTGGAGTTTGAGTGCTGACTCAGTGCTCTGTCCAGGCAGGAATGAACCCCTCCCTGGGAAAGGGGAGTTCTCCTGAGTCTTTCATGCTTGCCTCACTTCATCTCTGCCTGGATTTCCATGACTATGAAATGACTGATAAATTGTGGAGCTGTGAAGGTGCAAATAACTGCAGTGCTCTGAGAACCTTTGCTGTGAAGTGGTAGTGAAAAGCAGTTTTATGGCTATTGCTCCTTTGTGCTTTCTGCACACCAGCCACAATTACCATGACACCACGCATAGCTGCAGTGCTTCTAAAATTAGCTGACGACATGGGGAGCACTGGTGAAATAAACTTTCCTTGGGAATACACCAGCTACTTACCCAAACACATATTGCCTTTTAAAAGATGTTGTGGAAGGGGCTTTGAGTCACAACTAGCACTATTTCACATGTTCTGTATGTGAAAGGAATTCAGTTTTCTAATCTAGTGTATAGCCAGCTAATTGCCTCACTCAGAGAGCAGAAGGGCATTAAAGCACTGAATTTAAAGCAACCTTTAAGATTATTTTTGTCTAATAAATCATTCCAGGAACTGGATTTTGCCATATGCCTATGTTCTTGTTCCCACCAGCAGCCTGTTTGCTCTCACACGTGGTTTTGTACCATGTCACATCCTGTCACAAAGTTCTCCCTTCTCCCTACCCAGTCCTATCACTGACTTCAATGTTGCTTCATGCAAGTGCGAATGACTCAACATGGAGGAAGTCTTGGAGATGGGGACAAAGCCTGAGCAGAAGGATCCTCCCTCTCTTCTCCCTACTGCCAGACAAGCCGGCAGAGGAGATAAAACCATTTTTCTTTGCCCCTCTATTTGCCTTGAGTTTGCATGCAGCGTTTCATATGCTGAGCACTGCCTGCGTCTCACCTTGTGTTGTTGGCTGTGTGGGGTTTTGGGGCAGTAGAAATAACCAAGCTGGATGCTGGAGGGAGGCTGGTGGTTCAGGAGGCTACAAAGGTAATGTCAGCCCTGAGCATCCCAGCACTGTGCTCCCTGGGGCCTGGGAGGCTTCCCCATAGCCCTGCACTGTTGACCAAAATGGGCTCTAGGCAGGGCAGCAGGAGCTGTGCCAACCCCTTGACTGGGTCTGAGGGCAGAAGTGAGTCTGAGATTTTGATGGGAAATCCAGAAGTGCTCACAGGGCAGTTAGCATGGCAACCTGCACCCAAACAATACTTGATATTTGTTTTGGTCTGCTTCAAAGGTTGTATTAGGATATCTCCTGCCATGAAATGTGGGGATTGAATTCTCTCTCTGTCAGGAGCTGCTCAGGTCTGAGGTACCTGTTTCTGTAGCTTCCACAAGCCTGAGCAAAGGCAGGAGTGTGGGATGTATGAGAGGTCCTTGTGTTGACAAGCTGGTGAAACACTTGAGTAAACACTCATTCCTTTGTATGGTCCAGGAGAATCTCTAATTTAAATGCTGGTGGCTGCAGAAAAGATGCTAACGAACCAAACCTAGCAGCCTCATTTACCCACATGAAATCACTATCAGTGGATAACTCACTCTCCTGGAAAACACGGTAATAGTAATGTAGTATACAGAACACAATGGTGCCCTCTAATAAGTCTGACAGTGTATATTTAGACTGTATTGCAGTGTATATTTAGACTGTATTAGCCAGCCAGAGATTTCAAATGCTTTTATGTGCAGACCCTTGTTGCTCAACTCCTGCTCTTTGCTGGTTGAGCTAAACTAATTAAAGAAAAATGTACTATAGCTGAGAAGTCTGGAAAAGCTAAAAGCAGGCTTTCTAAACAAAATAAGCCTCCTAAATGAACCGCTTTCAGTACTTTTGCAGAGATGAAAGTTTCTTTGTTTTTCTTTGGGAATGGAAAGGGCGATTATGCTGTGTTTTGTTCAGGATCATGGGTTCATAAACATGGACCTTTATTGCAGACTATAAGCACTCAAAAAACCTGCATTACCTGGCTCTTTTGCTCTTACAACGTGAAGTGACAGTTCTGTTGAGACAAAAAGGGTACTAAGTCATTTAGTGCATGATATATGGCCTGTAGCCTCTGAGCAGCAGCACTTCTGGTGTGTGTTTAAAGGTTTAAAGCTCATTGAGGCTGAAGTGTGCAGTGCCTGAGGGCTGCCTGCATACACTTCTTAGAGCATGTAACCTGTGGAGGACTCTCCTGCTTTTCCTTTGGTGTGTGTGCAAAATGCAGCCCCTCTGTGTAGGCTGGTGTGAGCTGCCAGGCACAGGACATCTGTCCTTGATGGCTGCAGTGGGAATATCTCCCGTCTCAGGTGCTGGAGTGCTGCTCGGGATCTGCTCTGCTCCAGGCCAGTAAATGTGTCAGGGCTTTTGTGATGAGGGTGTTACCAGTAAAATAGTTGCCAGGTGTTGCAGAGCTGTATTTAAAGGGTGCCAGTTGGTTTGAAGGCCTTACAGCTATGGGAGATAAATTCCACAGGATGTCCTCTCCTCACTTGCACAGCTCCATAGAGACCAGATACAGGTGGAGTTGGGGTCTGTGCACTGAATTGCTCAGCAGAAGCACCATTTGGATCAGTCTATTGGTGAAAGATGGTAATAGTCTCACTGGTGCGAGGAGTCCTTTCCATGTCCTGTGCTATCCCATGGAAAATCCCAATTTCATCTATTTTTATGAAGATTGCTTGTTTCTTTTTTAGATATTTTCTTCTGAAGAGCAGATTAGTTTTCTAAAGCAGTGAACTTGTGCTTTTGTGCCTCCCAACTGCAAACACTGCATGTAGCTGGGACTGGCCTGATGTGCCTTGATCTGCGTTAAACCATCGCAGAGAGACACGGGCAGGCTCCCGCTCCCTCTTGGTCTATCAGAATTTGACTCGAGTAGCCTGTTCTTCTTGATGGTGAAAATTGGCCCAGAGTAGGAAAACTTCATCTGTGTGTGTAACGTAGAGGCAATATCTGGTTACTGCCTTGAGCAGCGCTTGACGTTGAAACGTAGAAGCTGCGGCGTTCAGCCTTGTTCCCTCTGCAGCCGGAGTTTGGAGGGTGGATTTGGCGTTCGAAGAAATGCTGGCACACTGTGCTGTTGAACGCTGGCCCACTTCAACTGCTGATGGAAAGATAAAATACATTTCGCTCTTGGCTGGCTTCCTTGCTTGCTGATGCTAATAACATCACGAGCTAAGCATTTCAGGGGTCATCTTGAGAGAAGCAGAGACCTGAATCCCCCTGATCGCACCTTCCTGATGTTGTTGCCATTTCAGGGAAACATTGTCGGGTCAGAGATCAGTGTTTGCACGTCAGCAGAGTGGGTCCCAGGTGACTCCAAGGGCTGCTGCGCAACGGGAGTCATGATCCAAAGCAGGATGGTGGTGGTTCTCCTGACTGGCAGGTTTCTCCATGCCCACCTCTTAATTTTTGCACTTGTACTAAGGTCAGACTGAAAACCTGCAGGACTGCAGCTTTTACAACCACCTTTATAAGACACAAGGCTGAGGAATACCTGGTCATATATGTACATCTTTATTGTCCTCTAGGAAGTTTTGTAGTCTCTTCATCATTTTGTAGCACCCCAGGGAGCTTTTCTGTCTCTGCCAATTAATTTGCTGTGGTTATTTCAATTTTGTTCACAACCTGCTCGACAAAAACTCCTCAGAGCTACACTCTTCACATTGAGAGAGGAAAAACACAAAGCTGGTCCGATCACAAGTAACAGTATGAGACATAACGCTTAGCCATAAAAATTGCATACATGCTTATAAGCTGATGCATTGAAAACTCAAGTGCTTCCTCAGCTGCCTGCCACTATGAATGTTAAAGATGATAGAAATAAACTTTAATTTGTTCATTAGTGTGAAAATCAAACAACTGCAAAGCCAGCTTTTATTATACCTCACTCAGAAGGGTTTTGCAACAAGACTTAATGCCAGTTATTTCTTGATCTGTCACTGTCCCACATAGCCATTGTTTTTGTTTCTTTTAGTCCCGTAGTGGAACTTATGCTTTTAGCACCAGATTATGGAGACTTTGGTTTTGCCTGGACACCCAAGAAAGGTAGCAGAGAAGGGGAAACATGCGGTGCCACCAGTCACTAGTTCTAAAAACACTTCATTGTGAAATGAACATGCAAAGTACTGTTGAAGTGTTCCACTAGATATGTCCCTTTTCTCTACGGAGGAGGAATATTGAATAAAGAATTGCTTAGGATTTCGATGCGTATGCTGCTTTGGTGCAGGACTTGGCAGGTAGTGGAGGGCTGCTCTGCAGTGCTCTGGCTTAACTCGGAGGCTGTGCCATCCCCCCTGCTCATGCTGTCAGGCAAGCTTTGACTCATGGATGTTAATTAACCCCAAATCGTTTTTCAGCCTCTATGTCGAATTTTTCTTTCTCAGCACTTAGGCTTCTGCATGAAATTGGTTTATTTATCCCACATTCCCCCGGAGTGGAGAATTTTAATTCTATAAGCACCAAATGTCTCTTTTTCTTCCTCTACACAAGGCCTTTTATTAGCCTGCTGCTGCAGATCAGTAATTAGCTACAGAAGTGATGTTTGCAATTGTATTTTCTACCTGGGGAGGTTGCAGTAGGTGCAGGGTGGCAGCAGCTCAGCCAGTCCCTACACAGACACCCTAGTGCCAGCTCTGCTTCTGCTTGTGCTCTGTCTCCTGGCAGCTTTCTCTAAGGGTGCTGCATAATTGCTCTGATGGACGTATTTTCATTAATAATGGAATTTAACTTTTTAATGCACTATTAACTGGATTTCCCTCCCTTAGGCTGATATTAGCTGTGGTGGTTTATGGGGCTTTTCATGTGCACACAAATGGAATTGCATGCAGAATTTGGACCTGTCACTCAGGGTGATGAGTCCCAGGGCTGTTAGTGAAATTTGCCAAGTGACCTGAGGTGAGGCATTTGGATCCTGTGAATGTGAGTTTTTCAGGAGGACTTCATGTTATTGAACTTTAAAGTGCTGGAGGCTGCGCTGGGAAAGGGAGGATGTCCTGTGCCTCAGTTTTCTCTAGTAATTTTAGTCTAACTGATAAAATAACTTTGATTGCCTGGAGCCTTGATGCTTCAAGCAATTTAAAATGGTATTGCCTCAGTCGAGGATTTACTGCCTTACAAACTTCAGCAAGCTCATCTGCCCTCAAGAAAAGGTGGCTTGATAAAGCTTCCCCTTGCAGACCTGAGGAATGGTGAGGATGCCTTGTGAATCCTGGGGGACTTCATGTCCCTTCCTGGGAGAGTGGCAATAGGGGCTGTCCATGTCTCATCTCAGCTGCTTGGTATAGTCCCACGAGGGACTTTGTGTTTTCTTGAAGAGCTAAAAGCCAAGTCAGATATGCTTATCAGGAAAGGGATTTTGACTGGTTTCAGGTTCCTTATATTTATTAAAATCTGTTTTTCTTTTCCTGGTTATAAATTAAGGCAGCGCTTTCAAGACTCTTTAATTGGGGCTCTAACAAGGCTCATCATATCTGGCAATGATGAATAAAGGGTTTGACTGGAGCATATGTTAATGCACAGAGAACAATGACGCTTAAAATAAATGTCCCCAAAGTGCCATATTTGGCAGTGGCTGCAGGAAATCTGTAGTAAACGATGCAGTGCTGCTGTTGTGCTTATCAGGGACAACAGCAATTTCTGGCTGGTTCAAGGTTTTCATTCTGCTCAGCTCCTGTGTGGGAAGTGACCTGTGATGAGCGTCTTGCAACCAGGTTTTCAAAAGTAGCCACTGGTCTGAGCTGTGTAAGAGCTTTCTTGTCATTCTCCCTGCAAAAGGCTGTGAGAATGCAAGGCATCTCCAGCACCAGAGGAAGGGACTCTGGGGTTCTGGGGGCTCAGCAGGTTTGAAATATGGGCTGGAATTTGATTATTTAAGGTTTCCAGGCTGCATGTGGTCAAGGTGCTGAGTGTCTATTTCTGGTATACAGATCTCTGTCTCTGTTACAGGATGCCACCAACCAAAAGGTGTCCCTGCATATTTATTTGCATTTGTGCTATGTAGCCTAAATCACTTGGATGTAAGAGCAAAGTGCCACTTGCACTAAGACACAGCTTTTACACTGGCCTGGTGTTTGTATCACAGGCAGAGCTATTTAAGCATAATACAAGCCACTTTCTTTTGCAAAATTGATCTTTTTCCTCTTTTGCTCTTATGTTTACTGCATTAGCATGTAACTGAAACAAAAGCCTCTTATTTATCACTTGCAAGGGTTTTAGTGGTGGCAGTATGATGGCCCTGGAAAGGCACGTATTAAAAAGCTTGGGGGGGTTGTAAGCTTTTTGATTAGTAAGAGATTTATTTCTCGTCTGTGGGCACAGAAGTTCTGTTACCCATCAATTCATTAAGCAGATTAAATAAAGCCAACCAAGTTGGCTGTGAGCTGAGAGCATAGAGCTGCTTTCACATGAAATGAAGGGAGATGCACAGACAATTTATCATACGTTAGGCAGTAAAGTTCAGCTCAAGTCTTATTCCTCCCACAACTGCTTTCATTTTAGGGGCCAAAAACCCAAATCTGAAAGCACAGGTAAAGTCTGTAACCTCACGTTTCCAGAAAGGGGGTTAATGCAGAGGACAGGCAGCACAAAGTAGAGAATGGGGCTGATTGAAGCATGCAGGAAAGGGGTCACCTTCTTCTCCAAGAGGCTGCAGCCACCTCGGCTTGCAGGCTTCCCAGTAGTGCATCTGGAAGCTGAGCAAGGTGAGGGGAAGGAGAGGGAAGCACTTGGCCGTGGGTGGGGTCCATGCCTGCGGTCAGTTTTGCTGCTGCATGATGCTGTGTTGGCACCTGCAGCGTGACCGAGGCGTGTGCTGGGCTGGCCGCGGCACCGGAGCCGTGGGAAGAGGCGTGTGGGACAGCGTGTCGCTGGGTGCTCTCACACACACAGGGTGCTGCAGCTGGGGTCCTGTCCTCCCAGGGAAACAAACATTGCACACTGCCTGCCGGGGCTTAAACCAAGCCTGCCCAGAGCCTGGGATCGTAGGCCGGCTTTTAACCAGACCGTGCGGAGCCAGCTGTGTTTTTAAAGTGAGCATATCCAAGCTCTGTGGCAGGAGCAAAGAGTGTGGCAATGTTTTTTCTCTCTGACAAAGTAGAGCTGCTGCAGGTGCCACAGCAAAGATCAGTGTTACACAGCTTGTAGCAGCACTCTTGCCCCACCTAGGAGTGGACTAGGGAAAGCTGGGTGGGAGAAAAATCTGCATGCCTGTGCCAGGGAGATCTTTTGCTTAAAAAGAGTTGGGAGAATTTTTACCTGGAATGGTTACAGATATAAAATTACAGAGTTATAGAAACTATTTGTATAATTGCCCTAAAGAGTGGTTGAGAGTAATGGGAATATAGGATACAGTGAACAATAGAAAGAAAAAACCACTAAACAAACAATAACAACAAAAACCCACCAAAACCCCCTCCAAGCAAAATAAAAGACCCTGGCTGCTAGAGGGTTTCCAAACCTCAGCTGGGTGTCTTTGCACTGTGTTTCTTGTTGTTCCATGTTCTGGGAGGGCTTATTAAATCAGCACAGTGCTGTAGAAGGTCTGGCTGACAGGTCAGGTTTTCCTCGACCTGCTAACTCAGGCCAAAAGTCACGACAGATGTGACCTAGCCTCCCAAAAGGAGTTGGGGTACTGGTGCCACAGATCTGTGCCAGGGGAGCCTGGCCAGGGCAGAGTTTGGGTTTCTCTGGCAGAGCTGTGCAAACACTAAGGAGACAGAGGTGCTGTTACTGAAGATGACATAGAAAAAGAGAGTTGTTTTCCTCTTTTCTGAAAATAGATCTTGCCTAAATAAACTCCTAGTTCTTTAAAGAACACCTGGCAATCAGCCTGGCTTTTACAGCACACTGGGATTCAATGCTGAGTGAAGGCTTGGTTCACTTTCAGTGGTTGCTTTCTCATTACAATTGTGCTAGGGAAATGCACTGTCAGTTCAGCAGGGAGAGAAATTAGACTAATCCTTTGGGGATTTTCTTGTTCTTACTCCAAGATATTGCTTCATTAATGAAAGAGAGGAAAATAGGGGATTTCAGACTTTTTTTTCTTAATAAAAGAAAATCTGGTAAAATGAGCTTGTAACAGCTTTTAACTTTGAATGAAGAACTGATACAAATTAACCAAAATACTTGTTCAATAGTCTTGCTTTTTGATCACTGTGGGAAAGGTAACAAGCATGGATATATATCAAGACCTGAAACCTGAGATGCAAAATCACCTTAAGACAAACCCAATTTGCTCCCCAAGTTACAGCTTCCAACCCACCATGGCTACTTATACAGCAGAAACATGAATTAGTGTTTGTCCTTGCCCACCCAGCCGCTGCTCATCTGTAGGTATAACATCTGCTCCCAGTCACTGGAAGCCCAAATCTCCACTTTTCCTCATGCTGTTTCTGTCACGTAGCTCTAAGCAGGCTTCACTGGAGATTAACATGTTTAAAAGTTTTTCCTGTAAATTATCTTCAGTTGTATTAATTGACAAGTTTTTTAGTTCTTGCTAGTGTTTCACTGAGCCTGAGCTGCCAAACAGGGAAATAAATGTCACTGCCTTCTCTAGGACAGCGGGACTTTGTGAGCTTGCAGTTGAACTGAGACATCCCTTGGGATTGCCTTACAGGCAGAAAAAGTCCTGCAGACTGCATATTAAACTTCCTATTTTTAACTTTATGTCAGGTTTAGAGAGCATAGCAAGACAACCGGATTTTCCCCTGAGGATTCAAGTAGAAATATCACTGTCATTTCAGTTCACTACTTGGGGGATAATTAATTACTGCTGAGGACAACTAATCATTTTAAGGAATTTTTTTTTTTTTCTTGAGAAGGGCAGGAACAAACACAGGGTAAAAGTCTCTGGCTGACCCCACATGAGGCACTGTGATATACAAAATATAATAATTGTTTGCTGTCCTGAGCCTTGGTGATTCAGGGTGGGTTTGGTGGTGTTTGGGTTCCTTGAGCCTGTCCTTGATGGGTGAAACTGTAATTCAGTTGCCATGGACAGTTTGTTCAGTAGTGGTTCCTGATTTCAGGTGACTGTAGAGAAAGCCTGTGGCAAGGGCCAGAAGGGCTCAAAACTATATAAATGAGTTGTTTGTTCCATGCTGCTTGGGCAGTTGAGGATGAAAGGGCCTTGAGCTTCTTCCTGGCTTTCTTCTCCATCAGGCCACCAGCACAAGCCCATCCAAGAGGAGATGTAACAGCAGCTGAAAATCCTTTGCTGTGGGTGTGATGGCTCAGGACTGAAAGATCTCAGAGTGCTTAAACCTCTCTGATACCAGCTGCTGCTCTCCTACCTATCATCCCATCTCATACTGATTGCTGGATGCTCTCTGTGTTGCAGAGCCAGCCTCCTAATGACATGGTAAAAGAGGAGCTTGACATGAGCTGCTTTTTTGCCAAGTTCAGCTGTGTTCTCTCTTTGGTCTTGGCAGGCCTCATTGCTGTGATAAACATATCCAGAACTTTATGAAAAACGGGTGATTCTTCTTCCAGGACTCTCAGCCATGTTGCAGGTTTACTGGAAGAAGACACCAGTGTTCAGAGACCCAGTCCTCTTCCCCACACCATCCCTGAATGTATCTTGATGAAAGCATCTTTCTGCTGGTGGTACTGGCACAGGTTTGTGGTGGCCCACTTGTTATAATCTCATGGTAGTTTTGAGTCCTGACAGTCCTCCTAAATGTCACATGTGACACTTCTAGATCATGTTGGCAGAGCAAGGGCACACTGAACCAGAGGGCACACATGTTCTTAGCTTCAGGGTTTTCCTTGTGAGCTCAGGACCATCTCATCAGGTCCTGATGCTGTTGGGAATCTGAAAAGTTTTCTCCCAGTTGTTCTTTCAAATATCTACCAGGGTTATTGAATATATTTGCTATTGCTTCTGTACTGACTGCTAGGGAAGTTTGAAAAAATTGTCTGGAGGAGGAGAAGCAAGAGTCCATTCCTAATATAGCCAAAGAGACATTTGTGTGGCAAAAGGTAAAAGGAGAAGCAGATGGAAGGCTTTCCTGAACTCTAATAACTCTAGCTCTCCAGCAGGATGATAGAAGGCATCTATTTTCTTGTTTAATTGTTGCAGTTTATGAGCCCATGAAAACCACGGAAGTATTTAGGGTTTCTCAAGCTCTGTTTCACAAAACCCTGTAACTATCAGAGGTTGTGCAGTTGCAGGGATTGGGGGACTGTTCATGAGACAATCCTGTTCTGGCAGTACAGGTAGCCAGGACCAGCGCTGCTGGTGAGCCTGAGGATGAGGAAGGGGGGGGGAAATAGACACGCACATTTAGTGTGCCCAAAGAGGCCTGTCAGGGTTAGATACTGCCCTTGAGTCATCATGGTGCATGTCCTAGGCAATCTCATTGGTTTAATGGAGGATTTACTCAAGAGTGATGTAAACCCAGACTTTTTTCCTCATTGCATATCCATCTTCTCTGACCTACTTCTTACAGCATCAAGAGCTGCAGTGTGTACACAGGACAATGGGGAAAAGCAAAGGGTCAGTGAAGCCAATAGTATAAAGACTTGTTTTGTAAAGTAATACTGTAATTATATAATGTTTAGATCACTGGCCCAGTTGAGGATGGGTCTGATCCAGCAGCGCATGGTGGAGCATTTCAGTGCATGGCTGAACCATCCATTTTGTGAACTCATCCCAGGGCTCCTACTGAGGAAAAACATCATGTCCCCTCAGGTGGGAGAAACCAGGTACTGGTGGTATCACCCACAATTGCTTCTCTTTTCCTGCTTAGGCCATGGTGCAGGTGTTAATGTAAACCCACAAATCTCTCAATGTGTGGGATATCGTGACTTCCATAGATATGTACAGGGCAATTATATGGATGGATTTCCAATAAACAGATGCTTCAGAGCTAAGTGGAACATATTCTGGTAATGTGTCAGATCAAGGATGCTTTATAAATAAATCATAGCTGTGATACGTGGTGTGAGAGTATCTTATGAATAAGTTAGACTGCCTGGGGTCAAGCATGGTTTCTTTAGGTCATTGTAAATGTGACAAAAAAGTCAGTTTTCTGCCTATACTGTAACTTGCCTGGCGAAGTGGGATAGACTGGATGGTGGGAAGGAACATGGGCTAGGGATAAAAAACCAAGATAATATTGCCAGGACACTTTTCCATAAAAATATCTTTCTAGACTGAATAGGTGATACTTTAGTTTCTAAGCACAAATCCCAAATAAACTTCTTTCTTGGTTTACACTGTCCCCAGAAAACCTGGTTTTGTCCTGGACTGGCTTCTCTGAAGGAGTTATGATGGAGTAACCTGGTGTTTTAAATGTTCTCTGCAAATGCAGCCTGTTGTGCAGCAAGCTCACCTGCAATAGATACTTGGGATTTTGAGATCTAGGCATTTGGAATTGTTTCCTGAGGAAGTGCAGAGAATAATCCTAGCATGAAAGCGTGTCTCCAAGTGGAAGATCCCTTATTTTGCAGGCACTTAAGTAGCAAATGTGACCGCCTGTGTGCCCAGACATCTGTCACGTACCATCCAGCTGGTGTCCTCTCCTGCCTGGGGAGTTCTTGCTAGACTGAACTGGTGCTTTAGCATTTGACCTGAGTTAGAGGTGAACTGCTCCATGGGCAGGGACAGTGTCATGGCTGGGTCTTTACTTCATTCATGCAGCAAAAGGCTGTAGCAGGTGCTCTTGCTGCAGATGACTTCCTCAGCCGTGGCTGCTTTGCTGCTGGCTGCCTGCATTTCGTCCAGAGTCTGCAAATACTACCAACAGATGCAGCAGCTATTTTTTTTTCCCTGGCACATGACTGAGGACAGCAGAGCTTTTACATAAGTAAAGTTTATTCCTGAATGCATGCATGCAAGTCCCAGTGCTGGCTTATACTTGCAGCTGGCTCTAGCCCTCCATGAAACAAATTCCTGAGTTCCTTGTTTGTTCTTTTTCCTGTCAAACCTGTGTTGAGCTGACTGGGCATTTAGTGAGAGTAAATCTGTAAGAAACACTAATAGAGAGCAGCTGTTATTATCTCAAGAGAAACATCAACGTGAATCTTCCCTCAAGGTATTTGTGTTTCAAAACCAAGAGAAAATGTTTAGATAGCAGCTGGGCCATAGGGGGGAAACTGAAACACATTTGTAAAAGAGGGTTTTGATTAAAATCCCCCTCTGTCTTTGCAACCTGCCATTATGCCAGCCAAGGAGGGGCAAAAGCTTCCCTGGCCAGCTGCCCTGGCTTTCTTTTCTTGCTGAAAACCTCATTGTACACCATGTTAATGAACTTCAAGTGCCCTCTTAAAATCCATATTCCTTCTGGGAACCTGCTTTGAAGCCATCTTGTGCTGATCAAACCTTGCTGATTTCTAGGTTATGTGTATTCTTGACCATATTTATCTGCACTGGGCTCCAATGCTGTCCTATAAATACCTCAGGGAGGATCATATTCCCTCTTGCATTTTTCTTTGCTGGGTTTAAGTGGGCCAAGCTGCTTTAGTCTCTGTTGTGCACAGCTCTGCTTGTGGCTGATCCTGCTGACCCTGCTCCGCTCCTGCTCCAGATGGGCTCCATCTGACCTGAACGCTGCAACACAAGAAAGCCACTTCTTTAAATATGAAACTCTTTCAGGCCAATAGGCTTAAAGATCAACATCTTGTCTGGCATAAGGCTGAAGTCTGCAAATTCAGCATTTGGACTTTAAATAGTTTTTCATTTTTCACACATTTTAAAAAAATTGCAGTATACACAGTAAACAGATGATGCTCAGCAGGGCACTGCATAAGCGGCTTTCTGTTGTGTATTGCTCTCGGTGATGGATGAAATTAGGCTTCAAGAGTTATTGGCAACCCTTCCCCAGATCTGTGGCAGAGAATGTTTTTTGGTGATTTAATTTTCAACTCTTGTGCCATCACTTCTTAAAGTGCTTGTTTAGCTCTGCCAACCTTCACAGAGGCTGAAGAATGTAGAAACACTTGGATCCAAATACCTTTAAGGGTTTATGAAGTTCAGATCCAGCTAAGAGCCTGGCAAATGCCAACTAATGGAAGCTGTCACAGTATCTGAGATTTATGGCTGGTTTTGTCCATTATCTCTCTGACTGTGTCCAAGGGCCAGTGCCTCACCAGGACTCTCACAAAGCAGCCACAGATCAATGCTTCTGTAGGAAAAGTGTCTTCCCAACCTCCAATATTTGGCTTATTCCCTAAAGCAGGAGTGTTATTCTTCATAAAATGTGTCAGCCAGTACCTTTGGATGTTTTTTCTTATAAATAGATGATCCTTTGTGGATTTGTGCCAGTCTCTTCCAATATAAGGCACAATTACAGTGAGTTTCAAAGATTGTTATAGCTGAATTGTGCAAGGTGAAAATAGGGTGAATTCTGGAAATACTGCAATCCAGTTACAAGTCAGACTTCTTTAAATGTATGAATTTTTATTGAAAAACATAGCTGCACATAGTATTGTGCAACACAGTCAGTGAAGGCTGAGACTTTTGTAATACAAGTTTTTCTTTGGTTGTTTAATAGACAATCAGAATTACATGAATTTATTAAGGCTCATGTTAATATCCTTAGTTCCACTTTGTTGCTGAACCTTAAATTAATCTTAAATAACTGGTAGAATAAAAGATTACCAGGAACATGGGAGTTAAATGATTTCTGATATTTGTCTAGAATGAGCGTATGTGAATGAAGCAGCAGAGCAGAAGTTTTGAGGTGACTGCTTTCCCAAGCTGGTATAAGCATGCTGTTAATTAACATTTTTGCAGTGCTTTGAAAATGTAAATTGCTCCAGGAATGTTAAGTATCATTATTATGGCAATCTTGAAAAGTAATAGCTTAATCTATTAAATTTAGTCCATTCTTTAGAATTAGAAGTGGGACTATGATGTGGCTGCTAGAGTAGCAAAGTGCAATTCAGGACATTTGGTTCAGCTCTTGGGGCTTTTTAGTGGGGTCTGTCTGAGGTCAGCTCGTGCCTGTTTACTGCTCACTCATGAGTGACCTGGAGGAAGGGTAATGAAGATAAGGACAGGTCTTTCATGGACAGTCATTGAGTTGCTCAGTGAACTAGCACGAGGAAATGGTATGAAGAGTGTTACCTGTAAAAGCAGGTATTTGGATGCAGAGAGCTGAGAGGGTGGCCTATTTATGGGAAGCAGAAAAGGTGCAGGGCCACTCACTCACTAGTCAGGTGAAGCAGAGCCCTCAGGACTTGACCTGAGCACTGTGTTCCCATCCCTTGTTCCTGTGGTAGGGGAGTGATGGGGCAACTGCTGCCCCAGCGGCCGAGTCTTACCCAGGGAGCAGCACAGCAAATGCTGTCTGTGGGAGGGCAGGCACAGAAATCGGAAGAAGTAGGAAGGTTAATATGTTTTCTCTGAAATTAGCACTGGTGAGATCTCTTGTAGAATACCTGCAGCAGTTTCTGATACCTGTAATTAGAAAAAAGATTGGGGGGAAAAACATATCAGAGATAAGTCAGAGAATAGCATGAGAATGATCATAAGGCATGACTTATAATGAGAGGCTGCAGGAATTTGATTAATTGAAGAGTGATTGATATGTCTGGTATCTAGATGGAGAGCAATTTTTAATGTACTGCAAGATCCAGTGGTTGAAATGAAAGGTGAGCACACTCTGACCAGAAATAAAGTGAGGTTTAACTGTGAAGCTAATTAGCCATGGGTACTGTATCTGATGCTGAGGACTATGGTGACCTCTTAATCTCTAGAAATGTTAAAGTGAAGATTGAATGCTTTTCTAGTCCAGCTTTCATCAGAGTTGCTTCTGGACTATGTCTTGGACTGTGTAAGGTATAAGACCCAAACAGATAACAAAAAAGGCCTTATCCATTCACTGTGCTGCTTTAGGCAGGTTTAATGGGGGGGTGTTGTAATTTTAAGTGCTACCAATGAAGTCGAAGCTCTAAGGTTGTTCAAAGGCAAAATTATGACTGAAATTGCCAGGGTCAAGGTTTCTCCAGTGCTGACTTTTAACAGTGTTGAATCATCCAAAGTCTCTTCATTTCAACTGGAGTTTGCTCAGCAACTGTGAAAATACAGCAGTCAGCTGGAGAAATTAGTGTCTCCAGAACTGGAGGTCAAGAAGAACTGTGTCTTCAAACTCACATCTACAAATTTTGCTTTATCCTTGCTGTGAGGACGAGGTTAGGTTCCTGTGAAACAAGAGTTACTGTTGACCATTATCTCCCAAGGACACTTATGTGACCTCATGAGCTTTTGGAACAGGGCTCACAGAAGGGTGGCTGTGCTTGTGCCCGTCTCCCAGCGCTGCTGGCGTCTGACGCTCGCGCTGCTGCCTGGCGCAGAGCGGCTGAGCTGACCTGCTGTCTGGCCAGGAAACACGAGGGCTGTCTTGTAAGAAGCAAAAAGCCAGTCAGGATTTGGTGTGTGTTGTCTGTAAATGCTTTTGTGTAAAAACCCAAGGAGAGGATGAGTGTTTCATCCGAGCACTGCTCCAAGCTGGGCAGAGCAGGACTCTGAACAGACAGTGCTGTAGGAGGGGACTCAAGCATCATTTCTTCCTATTTTCTTGCAATTTTTTTGATTTTTTTTTTTTTTTGGTTTTTTTTTCCATTTGGGATTTTTTTTTTTTGCTTGTTGTGGCTTTTTGTTCGTGGAGTGGGTTTTTTTTGTTGTTGTTCTGCTGTGTTTTGTTTAAACTATAAGCTCTGTTTTTAATAGCAATTCCACTGAAACAGTTTAGTCTGAATGAGCTGGTGTTTTGCAACAGTGGCGTTTTTACCTGAGTCAGTCTTGGTAACACCAGAGTGGTCCCTGGTCAAGGGGGGGACCCTTTGAAGGCTGCGTCCTCTCACGGGGGGGGAGATGGTTTGAGGCAGGTCAGCTGGGTAGGGACGGGAAGGTGTTCCTTGTATTAGTGTGCGTGTTCCCTGGTGCACAGTGAGAGGATACAGGGGATTTGTGTTCCTGAGGTTTCCCTGGTTTGCCTGAACTTGCCTCTGTCATCATGGTACCTGCTAAGTGAGGGACAGGGCTGTTAGTGCTCTCTGGGGTGGTGCAGCAGACAAAGAACTCGTTGTCACCAGAAGGTGACAGTATCAAAATGAGACCCTGTGTGCACAAAGTGCTTTTATTTGCATACAAACTGCCTAACCCAGTATTAATGGATACATCTTGCATATATGGGAACCTAAGCATGACATGCCACTCCAAATGCACAGGCATCAAAATTTGACCTATTCAAAGTCACACGTTGAAGCGGGAAGCAAAAGCCAAGAATAGATTCAGGGTCCTGAACTTCCCCAACCTCTAGAATGGGAGCCAAATTTCATCTCTCACTTGTAATTATGGTCAAAGCCTGGGCTGGAAATGAGAAGCACTGATTTCTGTTTGTGCTCTGCAGTAGATTTACTGTATGACCTTGGAGGACAATGTGTCCTTCTGTGTCTCAGTTTACCTCCCACTAATGGCAACAATTGTACTAGTACACAGTAAGCTTTAATGGACTCTGTTGCTGCACCTGCTGAACTTAATAGCTCTCCTTGCAATGGGAGGACGATTGGATGCACTGTTTGAAGTGTCTGGTTTGAAAGGATGGTGCAGAAGTTAGACACATACTATTTGTTTTAACATATGGGCCCATGTAAAAGCCACATATGCTCAAGAGTTGATGGCTCATGGGGACAGTAAGGGATCACAATTCAGTCTGGAGAACAGCAGCTGTCTTGACCCTCCTTGAGCTGCTGCTGTGTGCATGTGTGGTCTCACCTGGTCCAGGTGCTGCTGGGAGTAGGGGAGTGGAATTTGTAAGAAAGCCAAGACCCAAATCTGTCAAAAATTCTCTGAGATAGGTGAGTGCTACACCTTGATGCTATGTGGGGTTGAGTATGTGGAGAGTTCCTGGCTGAGCAGGGTTCTGTCCTGTGCCTTATTTTCCTCATGCATTCTTCCAAGCTAGTTGTTTTTTAAGTATGCAGAAACTACTTGCAAAGATAAAGCTGAAGACTGACTCACCATGGTTCATAATGCTGAGCTAGAGGAGTTATCAGTCCCAGCACCATGGAAATTAGTGCAGCACCACTGGCTGCTCTGCGTTGCCTCCTGTGCATTGCAGTGGTCTTGGCTGGCTCTTCTGAAAAGGTAAGCTAATGTTGCAAAGTTTATCTGATGTGTTTCATGGTAACTGGTGTCACCACGTGGAGTATTTCTGGCAAGTGGAATAATGTTTCTCTGTTCTGTTGGTAGATTAGGTCTAAGCACTACTATCGGTTTACACCTTTTGTGCTGATTCTTTGTTTCCTAGGCCAAGGGTAATAAATCACCATGTGATCTGCTGACCAACTAAAAGTCTGTTGAAGTAAATTATCCCACAAAGACTATTGCTGTGCATTTTACTTTCCAGTTTTTCAGAACCTGATTAAGAAGTACCTGTTTTGAAGTATCTAGGTTGGTCAGGTCTCAGTGGATCAATACCTCCTCACTTCTAGCACTGGGGATCTCTAGAGCCTTCACTTATTGAAGAATTGTTGGTTTCCATGCTCAGCAGGGGACTGTGGTGCCTGACAGAGACATGCAGCTACATCCAAACCTGTGTTACTGCTCTGGTTTGTCAGAAACTGAAATAAAGTCCTTTGATTTTACCAGGTGCATAATTGCATGCTAAAGACATCCTCCATCCCAAAAAGCTTATAATTTGGAGAGGGCAGAAGGAGGTTTACACCTCCAAAGTTCCTGTGTCAGGTAGCAGTTAATGTATTCCTTTCCTCCTATCCAGGAGGAAGGACAGGATTGTTCCTTTGCCATTATGAAGCTTTACACATTCACATACACCCTCACCACCACTTTTTTTATTCTAAAATGATTTTCTCATAAAATTGTCCTTGATCTCCAGCCTTGAGATGCTGATGCATATTTATAACCCTTCCTCTGTACTTTCTTCTCCCTTGACTTTACCAAATCCCTAGTCCTTGTCTGAGTTGGGGATACAAAGCACAAGCTGCAGCCTGGGGGATGAGGGCTGGAAGGACTCTCTTGCTTTGCTTTTACTCTGCTCTACTTTGAGCTCCAGGTGTATAAAGGGGCACTGTTTTGCTGCCTGCTAGTGAGGACATTCAGTGGGATATAACCTGTGCTTAGTCAAATCCCTCCAACTCCAGGACACCTGGCTGACTGTCACTGCACAGCTATCTGACGTCTTCTGTGGGCAACCAATAAGTGGCAAAGTCTCCCAACAGAGGGAGGCCCGTCTCCACATTCTTTCCAGAGATATACTCCTAAGAGATTGCAGAGCAGAGGCCAACTCTCATCCAGTGTTGACTGTCACAGCTCCACCACCTGATTCAGTCTGCCCTCACAAAGGACTTGTGCCTCACTTTTGTTTGGCAACAAATGAGAAATTGGGGTTTGTCAGACAGCTCCCAGCCTCTGGTGTCACACTGGGGAAATTTGGCATCAGGAGTCATGCATCCCCAGGCAGTGAGTGAAGCCTGCATGCAGTATCTGAGGCTCAGGCTGTGGCAGTGAGGGTGCTGACTGCCTCACAGCTTCCTTTGAAAGGGTCCCTCTTCTCCTTGAGAAGCAGAGCACAAAGCAGGACAGCATCCCGTGGCCAAGCCTCAGGGTTATAATTCAGCAATTCCTGCACCATAATCCCAGGGACTATTAGAACTGTGCACTGGGTTGGTGAGAGGATATTAGGAAGAGCTGTAAACGCATGTTTCACACTCTGCCCTTGGATGCAAAATCTGTACACTGAGGGTAGTGAACATTTGTATTCAGATGATTTTCCAAGCTCTGGAGTTGAATGCTGTGGAAGAAAGTGTTTGCTGTTTTTTCAGGCAGAGACAAAGTGCAGGGTGGTCTAGCAAGCTGTTTTCTGGAAGCTGCTCTTAGAGAGGTGTTTATTGGGTTCTTTTGCTTGTTCTCTGCTTGTACAGAGACAGAGCATTCTGCCTTCTTTCACCTTCTGTTGGTGCAAGACAAAACCTGATTCTCTGCACAGGTCTCAGCAAAAGGCCTGGTTATAGTTTGGCAGGTGGATTTCTATGTGATGGTCTTTGGTAACTTAAATACTTCTGGTGTCTGCTAGACATGAAGCATATTCACACAGAGGAACACTGCCTGCCTTCAAGAGTGTCTGGGTGTTGGGGTTTTTTTGGGTAGTTTTAGTTTGGAGGGGTTTTTGGTGGTGTTTTTTGCTACTGTTGGTTTTAGTTTTTTTTAACTGCAAAACGGGTTTGCTGTGGCTTGAACAGAGGTGTGCCTTTTCCATCTGAGCTGTCCATGTCGGGGCCTTGGCTTCCTGTCTTCTGGGGGTGAAACAAAAATGTCCCTCATGAGCTGTGCTGCAGAGCTGTCAGCCAAGAGTTCCCACATGGATGTCCTCTCTCTCCATCTTTGCATCGCTGTGAATGGTGCTCCAGTGGAGCTTCTCTTCCTGGCAAGGCTTTTCAGAAGGTGCTGAAAGGGCAGGGCAGCCTCTGAAGGCATGGGAGGGCTCTTTGCGTCCTGGGCTTCATCCATTGACACACACATCTTTTGATGGTGCGCTGATAATTCATGTCTGGTGCTGAATGGGACACTCCAGCTGGATCAGCTGCTGAGTGCTGGCTGAGCACACTTAGGGCCATCCCACTGAGTTCACCAGCTGCGCCAGTTAAATGATGGCTGCACGCTTTGTCAGGAGCCACTGCCTTCTGGAAGCTGTAGAAGTGATCATCTCCACTGGGAAGACAATTTCTGAGCTTCTCCTGTGGAGCAGGTGTGAATTGTGAAGAAGTGGGGTCATCTTTAGTTAAGTGCCCTCAGCATCAATCAGTTACCAATATTTCAGCTCCCTTCCCTGGTGCCTTTGGAGGCATCCAACATCCATCAAATAAAGCAGTCTCCAGATGGCCCCAACATATGGTCCATGTCTCGGAATAGCTGAAATCTAAATGCTTGCCTCCTTGGGAAGCTGCAGCCCCTTGCTGAGTCTCAGCATCCAAGGGAGATGCCTGCTGCTTTAATCAATGTGTGTTCCACTTTTTTTCTGCTTTGTCATAGTCATAATAATAAGCAAGTCTTGCTTCAGCATCCCTAGCTGCAAGAACCTTTCTGTGCTTGAAATACGAAATGTGTGTCAGTCCCTTTCTTTATTATTTCTTTCATCTTCTCTTTTCCCTCATCACTAGGACCCTACTGATCTTCTGAATTCTCACAGCACTAATTACCCCCCTCTTCCCTCCTGCTACTGCTGCTCTTCCTTCCTTCCTTCTTCTAATCTCTTATTTGTATAAATCACCAAGGGTGAAGGCAGAGTAAATATCAATAAAGCAATTCAAGCCAATCATGATGTTTCTAAGGGCTGCCCAAGGGGAATAGCAATTAGTGATGGCTGTTGCTGGTCTGTCCCACTTCACAGCAACGTTTGTTTCAGTCTGTCATCTCTTAATTCCTTTGTCCTCACTGTGTTTAGCATTGTGAAATGGCCAACCACTTCCTGAGCCTCCTGGGATAGGCCTCCAAATTTGTGTTCCCTTAAATATTCTATCTGATTTGATGCTGTAGTCCTACTGTGCCTAGGAGTACTACCAGCATAAGTATTGGGAATTGGGCAGCACCCAAGGAAAAGTAGTCTTGAGCCTGCAATGACCATTTTCCTGTTGAAATCCATTTGGAGGGAGAGCCTCCAGAGAAGACACACTTCTGTAACTCCTGCTCCCTATCAAAGCAACAAGTCTTTTAAAAATAATTCTAAAAAATAAGTTAAATTATTGGAGTTGGATGGAAAAAAAGTCCCTGCAGAAGAACTCCAGATGGAAATCTTCCACTAATTCAGTTAATGTATCAGGAAAAAATAGGGTGTTCCTTTAAAAGTGGCACATGTGACTAAATATGTGATGCTATTGCTGCATTTGGGGTATGTAAGTAGTTATGACTTGTATTTATTTGCTTTGTGTACAGAAGTATTTGGTCAAGACTTACCTAAATCAAAACTGCACTTAAAATTTCCGTTGATAGAGGGTCCATCTCTGCCAATACAAGTCCTGAAGAGGAGTTGTTTGTGCTGCAGTAGATCTGTCATCCTGCAAGGTTCTTAAACTTTATGAAGTTTACCTTGTGAGTGATGTAACTCTGTGTTGCAGATGTCAGAGGCTGTACAACTTGCCTGGGACTCATGCCCTGGTCCCTAATGGCCTCAACCGGCTGAGCTCTGCACAGGTTTGTTATTGCAGAGCTGAATTCACACACCCTCTAGATGCTGATGTTGCCACTCAAATGGTGCAATCTACTGGTATGAGATCTGGCCTTGTGTACTCGTCTGTGTAATCTGTGGCTCAGTTAATTTAGCCTGAGGCATCCACACAGAAGCCCATTCCTTTTTATCTGGTCTGTCGATAGTTCTCTGTCCTGTGTTTGAAATCAAGGCAGATGCTTCCTGGACTGTACCTTAGATTTTTAAGGTTTTGGAAGTGGAGAGCAGAATGAGATTCTGCAGTGTGGGAAGGAGTAAATGATACCCTGGTTTTTCTTAAATTTTCCATGAAACTCCATGCTTTGTGGAGCTCCAAAGTCAAAGAACAGTCTCACTTTTTTTAGCCCAGACTAGTCATGGCTGCACAGAGGGGTCCCAAGGCTTCACATCCCACCATTGTGATGCCAGACTATCAGAGGTGATATGCAGCCTTTGTCTAGGCTGTCTTTTGGGGTGAGACCTTTATTATGCCTGTTTTGTTGATGCTTGTCCTCTCTGCTGCACCTGCCAGCAGGGATTCCTGTTAGCACCCACTGCTTTGGTAGATTAAATTGCTTGTATCCAGTTTGTTACCTAAGTCACCAAAGAGCCACCATGTAGCAACAGCTTCCCAGCATGACCCTACTGCTGTCCCCACCTCACCTTCTCCTTTCCCCAGGGGTACCAACACATGCATGAGTGCTGTGGAGTGAGCAGTTCCTTTGTGTGCAGATGGCAGTGTATTCATGTCTCATGTAAATTATTTAAAAGTCTTGATGATTACGTGCAGGAGGTATTGTGCCAGTATTGGGATTACATTGAATTTAGTCTTGAATTTAGAAAAGAGTTTGTGATGAGAAAAAGGGCAGGGCAGCATTCATAGGAATAGTAAACTGCTTGGGTTTTTTCTGGATTCTCTTTGAGCTTTTGTGGTGAGCCCATATGAAGTGATGATCCAGACTAGTGGATATGGGACAGGGTACTTGACATTTTGGGACCATAGCAGTTGCCTGTGGGCCTCATTCAACATCGTATTTGCAGTGACTTCACTTCCTTTCTCTTTCTGCAATGAAATTACAGTTACCTGGATTACCTGGGGTCACTTCCCCAGCTTGCAGGCTAATGATGCTTCAGGTGTGGGTGCTCTGAGCAGAGCAGCAAGGCCAGAGCCTGGCACAGGGCTGTGCAGATGTGGACAGCTGGCTTTGGAGATGCTTCTGTACCCACAGGCATTTAAGTGACTCTTTGAGCACAAGGCTCTGTGGGTCTGTGCTGAGTGTTACCTTTGTGCTGTAGGCATTTGGGCAGGTTTGACTTCAAGGAGCTCCTCCTTGGCTCTGTGGGACAGACAGGACTGGTTGGGCAGCAGCTGAAATAGGCCAGGAAAATCTCTGGAGTGTCTTTGTATCCCCAATCCCATGTTTTTCCTCTGCCTAAATCCCTGCTCACTTGGCTCTGCTGTTCCCAAATACCCCATCCCTTCCATTTTCTTCCCTTCCCTTTGTAGCTCAGTCACCTGTCTGTGCCCCACATCTCGCTCCCAGCAGTAGAGCTGCTTAATTAGATCCTTTGCCATGTGCTGGTGTCCTCAGTGAGCAATGGGAACTCCAGGAAGTACCATCAGCCTGGAGCCTTCCCTGCCCCTCATCACAGCAGTTCCACTTCTTCGTCACCAGAGGCAGATGCCTTTTATAATTGCTGCTGATAATGGTTGTAAGACATGTCCTCTCCAAGATGTGAGGTGGTACTTAGCAGAGGAAGAGAAAACTCTTTCAAACCATATGGTTGTATCAGCACTTGTTTGATGCCAAGGTTGGCTCTTGGTTAAATTGGGATCCCACTTTGCATGCCTACGTCTGCTGAAGGAAAAAAAGTTTGAGTTGGGGCCATAAAATGATTAACTTTTTTCATGTTTATTTCCATGCTCTCTTTCTACATGTAAAGCATACAGCTTAAAAAAAACAACTATAGATGTAATATTCTGGACTGTGGTACTGTACTAAGATGAGTCAATTCTGTCTCCACTGAGAAGTAGGAAGAAAATCTGTGGCTGTCATGCTCCATCGCCTTCCCTAATCGCTTTGAACATGCGTTTCTGAAGATATCCTCTCTATTGTTTCACATGCCAAATGATTTATACTGTGCTTTGAAGACCACCACTGGTGTATGGGAGTACACCTCATCTCTGGAAGGCCCTCAGGAAGGTTTAAAGGGTGGCAAACTCCTTATTTCTGTGGTTATTCTCTGTACATTTATTGGTAGGTTGATGGGTACGAATAAAAGCACGTGGTTTTTCACTGAGACCTTGTTTGGTCTGTTCAGGAAGGTGATGCATTATGAAAGAGGAGCCTTTGTTCCTTTAACTTCACCCTTGAATAAGAAAACACAAGAAAATTGTTGCTTGTACAAACAGATACTGGGAAAAAACTGTTCTGGAAAACCTACTGAAGTAAAACTGGGACCTAGGGAAAAGGAGTGGTGGGAGGTGTGAAGGGAATTTTGACACAATTTATTCATGTAGATGTGGGGTCTGGGACTGTGAATACAGGAGGTGTTTTCTATGGGTGCTCTGGGTCAGTTTTAAGCCCACCGTGTGGTGTGCCAGACTGGCTCAGTGGCTTGAGTGGTCAGAGGTTAAACTGTAACTCACGTTTCAAGTGATGCAGAGCCTTGTGCCTGTGTTTGAGACTGTGTTAAACTGTATGGCTGTACCCAGTGTGTTTTATCCCCAGATTTTTGATTTAAGTCTTTTTCTATCCCCCTTTCTCTTTAAAATGCTCATTTACAAAGCTTCATATCGCAGTTTTTACCAGTTGGAAAGTTATAATTAAATCAGCTAGAAAAAGAAGAGACTGAACACTCAGCATATCTGAGATGGGATCAATTTAAGACAAAAAGGTTTTAATGCATTAGACGAGCTTTGGGTGTCATCTGTCTCAGCCTGTGCCTTCCCCACTGCCTGATGTGAATGCACTTGGAGCTGCTGCTGAAAGCACACTCACAGCGTGATGTTATTATGGAATCTGGAGTCAGTGCACACTAAACTTGACAGATAGAATTGTGAATTGGTTTCTTTTTTCCTTCTGATGTTTTATATCTTCATTAAAAAATAGAATCATACCTAATATTCCCAAATGGCAAATATGTGAATCAGAAGCTTATAACTATGACATTTTGAGGATACTGCATTTCTTATGCAGCATTTAATCTGAAATACCATAAGAAAATCCTGTATTATCTCCTCTCAGAATTTGAAAGCAGGGCTTTGAACAGAAATAGTTTTAGTAGAGGCAAGTATCAGTTCTCCAGGTAATCTGATCAATCCTTTCCTCTTATACCACATGCTCTGCAAATGCTTTTTTCTCACACAGTTTTTCTTAGTGAGAAATGTGAACATTTTTCCCCAGTCAGCCAAACTACTGTACTTCTTCCAAGCTGGAGGGGAAAAAACCTAGGTCCAACGGCATATTTTTGTAGAGAATGTCATAATGAAACAAGGATTGTGAGGTCCCTGTCACTTCACTGTTCAGCCTGACACAAGACTTTTAGCAGGAGCACAAGTGTTTACTGGCAATGCTGGCAGAATGGCTTCAGTTGCATGTTGACTGACTGTAGGCAAAAACAGGCCTGTCCAGAAAGGCTTTATGGGTGAAGTTCAGTTGCCAAGCACTGATGTTTAGTGCCATTTCAATCTCCCCAGGAAATGTAGGATGTTCACATTAGTGTGGGCAGATGTAGCACCAGTGCAAGCAGAGCTAGTACAGCCTGGAGACCAACATGAGTGAAAACTGAGTCAAGGAGTAGATATTAAGTTGGTGGTAAGAGTTTTAATTGGAGAATCTTTATTAGTACACTGATGCAAAGGTGCAAAGACTAAAATAATTGTATGGGCTGTCTTCTTGCTATGTGTTTTGGGACTTTTCTGGTAGGGTAACTTCCATTATGATGAGATCTTAGAAGTTTTACAGAAGAGGACTCCCAAAGAGCTTACAGTCTCTGGCCCTCATGACTTGTCCATGCCTGCTGGCCCACATGGGCTGAGCTGTGCTTCATTTAGAGGCTTTAGCTCTGCGTGCCACTGTTTGCAGGACAAGTCGAAGGGTGAATGAGACAGGTATGATGTTGTGTAAGAGTGCTGTGTGTTGTATTGCTGCTAGGTTTTATCTTTACTAAGGCTTATTCTAAACCCTCTTTGTCTAAAATCTTGCTGTCTGAGTCACCGAGACAAGGCTGCATGAGAACACATGCGATCTAACCACTGTTAGCAGACTTTTGCTTTTATTTTCCTTTGGTCCAGATTTCATATAGTTCTCACTAATTCAGATCTGAATATGAATGCCTTTGTCTTCCCACAGCACTTCTGTGCGATTTCTGTCATGTAAACTTGAGTTTAACTCTTCTTCCTGTTGATCGTCTTTCCCTGCTTACTATTGATTATCCACTTTGATCCTGCAAGAACTAAAACAGACTTTAGGGAAAAACAGGCTTCTAAGAGTGAATGTTTCCATGAGAAACCACAGATAGCTTTTGTTTTTATAATTTGTTTGTTTGTCTATTAGGACATTGTCAATATCTCTCTTGCTTCATGTCTCTGTGTCCCCAGAAAGTCTGTCCAAGCTTGTTCGTAAAATTGCCGGTCAGCTGTGCAACAACACGTGCTTGATCTTCTATAGAAAGGGAATGTTTTGCCAAGAAAGGGCATCTGCTGGGTGAGGACTTATTAATGTACAAGCACCTTCTGGCCTCTCTCCCTGCCTTCAGGGCTTGATGCAATGTCCTGAAGAAGTCAGGAGCAGCAAACGGCTTGGGACCTCCTAGCTGGGTTTCTTGTTCCCTGAGCAAATTGTTTGTCAGGCTCCTTCCCATCACTGGGGTAGCTGTATGTTTGTGCAGACATGTCAGCATGGGGAAGGTCGTTACCTTAATTGCGTTCAGTCATTACATAAAAGACTGTCAATGAGGACCTGGAACTGCTCAGGAGTTTTAATTACGCCCTGACGTGACGTTTTTGTCCTGGCCTTGCACACTTCTGTGGGTGTATTTCTGAAGGAGGTGGCTTTTGTTGCTCCAAGCTGATGACTCCTCTCAAGAAGTTGTTCTCTCCATCAAGGTGACATTCTGGAATGACAGTGCGACACATCACTGAGGAGGAGGAGAAGTGCTCAACAGGGAACTGTGACTTCAGTGTGATGTTTCCCCATATTGCCAGTCTTTTGCAAAGGGGAACGTTTGTGATTCTCCAGTGTTTTCTATCACTCCTAATAATCATACTTTAATTATGAAGAGAAGTTGTATTCTCCTAACAGCTGTGCCTTCAAACAGACTGAGGAAGGACCTGTTTTAGCTCCGTGTCTTGTCCCAGGATGTCTCCTTGCAGGTCAGGGAGAACTGGGTTGAATGATTTGTAATAACAGATTAATTTATATTAAATGTCCAGCCACTGGACAGACAGGGAGTCTCAAACTGAGATACTCATGCTCCAACTACCCTATCAAGGATGCTCAATGCTTCCAAAACATGTTGTCCCCTTGAGGTCTCCTGACCTCAGCTACAAGAGAATGAAAACACCCTTATGTATTGGGTACTTTCTTTAAAAAGGTCTGTAAATGGACCTTGCCCAGAGTGTGCTCTTGTGCTCAGCCTCTGCTGCTTCACATTTGTAATTCATGCAGAGGCTGTAATGGAGGAGTGAGCTGCTGGGCTGGATTTAAGCGATGCCACAGATTTTTCATAGTGCTACAAGAAGGTGATGCTTCTGATGTCTTTAGCTTTGGTGTCTGTTTTGGGAAGCCTGTGAGCAAAGGTGTCTACTGTTGGTGGGGCAGGACTGATAATCAAGTTTTCTACCGAGGCAGAAGCTTTTGCGCAGAACTGGAAGTCTGCAAGAACCTTTCCTCTACCTCCCATTGCTTCCTGACAATGTGGTAAAGGGCTGATCCTCCGGTCTGGCACAGCACCTGGGTAGAGCAAGTGGGATATTCCAATTAGAAGTACAATTTGTGGAAAATGTATTTTGTGACTTTCATATATCTGTAATAGGGTCTGAAAGCAGCTGCGCTGAACAGATGCAACTTAATCAGTGCTAAGTGTCAGCTGCACTACACTCTTAACCTCCTGAGTAAGACATACCTGTAATAAATAAATAGGATAGATCAGGGAAGATTAGTTTGTTGTATTTTTTGGCAATGGGCAGATGTGAAAGACTGTCATTTAGGGGCTGAAGGGTTTCTTTGCACTTAGGTCTAAGTGAATGGAAATTTTCAACTCTGCAAGTGCAGCTGGATGAATAATTTGTCGTGAATAATATATCTGAAGGCTTTCACTGCATTTGGGATTGACAGAAAACACATCACAATTTTAATTATTGGGAATGATTTGCTGAAATATTCAGGAGCTATTTTTGGTTCCTGCAGACCATGCATGAAAAAGTTGGCTATTTAAAAGCCAGACTCTTCTCCCCTCGCCATCCCCTCCCCTGTGTTACTGTCTGGTCTCCTTTTTCCATGTAAGCTTCCAAGAGCAGGGCAACAGGACTCCTTGTATCTTGGCTTGAGACTTAACACACAGGAACCTTAAAAGAACAATTAAAAAAAAAAAAGTTACTGGAAACCTTCCTACTCTTACGCTCAGCAGAGGGCATGTGAGGGGGATCAGGATGAGGTTGGTTTATTGGCTTTTTGAGGTGCTTATGGGGCTGAGGGCAACTGGGGTGGGAATCTGCAAAGTGGAGAATGGAGAATTTTGGAGAGGCAAAGAAAGCATTGCAAAAATATTATGTCTCCTCCTCTCCTGTACTTTTCACAGCTTTGAAACAGAACCTCAGGACTGCCATCAACAATTCAGAGTGTTATCTGAATGTTGCACTAGCAAGGGTGTTTGGGTAATCCAGACTCCTAATGTGGGGAGTTTCTGGTGTACCAGTTTCCTGAAACTGCTGGAAACAGCTATTTGCCCTCCTGACTCTCTTCCCCTCCTCATACCTCCCCACAGGGTTGTACCCCACCGCTGAACCATAGGCCATCCCCTTAGGACCCGGCTTGCTGCCCACTGCTGCAGGGGAGAGTTGGCTGGGGAGGGATACAGACACTATGAAGAAAATAAGAGAGAAACAAGCTTCTTTCAGGGAGAAGGGTAGGCATAATTGAAATACAAATTTTCCTTCTCATCTGCGAAGAAAGCAAGGCAGAATTTTGAAAAGGGAATGCATAGGGATGAATAAAAATGTAATTTTCCTGAATAATGAAATAGCAACCAGAAAGTGAGGAGGGAGGTGCAGGTACAGAGCACACCGCTTTGCCTGGGCTTCTGTCAGCTGCGCTCTAAAATGCTTTGCTACCCTCTGGTGGCTTCCCGAGGATCTGTGCAGTCTAGTTTCCATTTCTTGTACAATCTCCTGCCAACTTTTTGAGCTGCATTGAGGAACCCAGATCTGCTGCTGGAGGTTTATATTTTTTCTGATTCCAAAGCAGAAGTACAATAAAAATGAAAAAGCAGCTTTGTGGTTTTGTTTTTATGTTGGGTTTCTGTTTTGTTTTGGGTTTTTTCTGTTGTTCATATGCACTGTCTTTTGGTCTACAGTTATAATCACAAAGGTAGCTTGATTGGGATAGTCAAATGAAAGAATAATAGCTTTGTAACTCGGTCGTCTGTATGGTGGGGCTGTGCAGTGTTTGGGAGTGACACAGGTTTTGTAGTCTTGCAGAGTGGAAACCCCTGTCCTCTACTTACCTGCAGAGGACACCAAGCGAGTACCAGTGAAATCACTAACAGCCAACCTCCCATGGTCTCCAGGAGGTCCAGAACAGGTCCTGCTCAGCCTGGTGCAGGGGCAATGGTTCAAACCTCCATCATCCTTCACTGTGCCTTTTTCAGTCAGTAGCTTCTTGTTTTTTCCCTTTTCCATTTTCACTGTTCTTTAATTGATTTTCCATTGTGGCTTCATAGCACAGAAGCTGTAGGTAGGGATTTAAAGGGCAGTAGTTTGACAGATTTTACAAGAAACTCCTCCCAGGTATTAATTCCTGGGTTACGGGGTCAGAAAGGCTCTTGTGATCTTTCAGTCTGACCTCCTGGGGCGTGCCAGTCACAGGACTGCCCTCAATTGACTCCTGCTTGAAGTGCAGCGCTCAATGAAGAAAACATCCCCTCTTACTTTAAAACTTTCCAGTGATGGAAGATTCACCTTGTGAAATTGTTCCAGTGCTTTATCACCTTTAACATTAAATACTTCTGAACTTTGCTTTGTTTAGTTTCAGCTTCCAGCCTTGGGTTTTCTTTTTGCTTTGTGTGTTTGGGAAGCCGTGTGTTGCCAGAACTCTGTGCTATGTAGGACTTACAGTCTTGATAGAGTTGCCAACCAGGTGGAGCTCTGAGAGGCACCTTGGTTGTAAGAAGTGAAATATTGTTAATGTTATTGACTGGGAAGGTGTGGGGTGGGATGTGAAATCACAAACTCATCACCCAGAATTCACAGAAAGAGCAATACAAGGACATGATGGGGAGTGTGTGTGCTTTTCCCCAGTGTTTGTCTGCACTGGATATTTCTAGGGTTTGCATACTTAGAACAAACGCTTAGGGAGGATTTATGCAGGTTTTCAAGTGAGATCTTACTGCAAAATTCCTGCAGAGATTGAGTTTCACAAGAAAATTCTTGAATTACAAAAACATTTGTTGTTTTGAGTGCATTTTTTTTTGTAAATCAGCTGTGCTGAGGTCCTTTGGGATGCAGGCTGCTACATTCAGCACAACAATTGTTGTTGTTAGCTGTTCTAATTTATGATATGTTTTATAAGCAGCTCCATCTATCTCACAACTTGGCAGAGCTTTGGAGTGGAGAGCAGCCAGTGCCTTTTGCGCTGGATTAGCCTACAAAAGCCGTGAGAGAGAGTATGACCACAAGTCTGTCAGGCAGTAAGCCCATCTACAAGGCCATCTTAAAGGAAAGCAGCTTTTTGTGGTTCAGCCAGAGGAAAGGGATGCAGTAGATTTGGGTTACTTCAACCACAGAATATGCTGTGACAGCAACATGACCCAACTCCTTCTGTGGCTTGACCTCCATCAAGCCAAACTTGCTGTTTTTAAAGCCACTTGAAACCCCACAGGAGATGGTGGGAAGTCAGTGTGGAGGTGTGGGACAGGCTTTTAGGTTTCAAAGTCTTGCCTCTTCTTGGCAGGGTGCTGAGCCCAGCACATGGCACCAACAGTCCTCAGTGCAAAGCCACTTGTAATACAGCTCCTTCCATGGCCTTGTGGGCTGCTCGTGTGAGGCTCTGCTTATTCCAGTCCTGCTGCAATATCCCTGCCTGTGAAGTGGGGACAGAAATGCCAACCTCAGCGTCTCTGCCAAGGCGGACTGTAAGGATTTGTTAACACACACAGCTGTTGTGGGAGCAGCTCTGCTGTTGATGTTCAGCATCCCCAATCTATCTTCTGGCATTGATGCTTTCTAAACCAAAGAAGTGTTTTGAGCTGATGCCAGTAGTCATGGATATGTCTTACAAGATTTTTTGCAGCCAGATGCAAACTTGTTTGGGCTGTGTTTTGGGCTGGCTGGACCCAGGCTGCTTCAAGACTGCAGGCTGTGTAATTGCACAGCCGGGGTGTCTGAGCTGATCAATCCAGTCTCCCAGCAGACCTTCCTAGCTAAGTGTGGTGCTTTGCTGACATGGTTACAAACTTTGGGACTGGAGACAGTTTACATCTCTCCCTCTTAGGGAAACTATTCACTTGACAATAAAAGAGTGTGGACACTTCTGAAAAGAAAACATGTGCACCAGCCTTTGAAAGCCCTGTAGCCTCTTCCCAGGAAGACTAAGAGGATGACATAGAGTATGAAACTGAGAAGGCTTCAATGGAGGTGTTTTACACTTTAAAATCACTTTTATTGTCAATGTCCATCTTGATCTTGTCAGACCACAGCTAGTTCTGGAGGAAGACAAGATGCAGACTGATAGCCTCAAAGTCAGGCAGTAAGGGAGGTTGCAGGTATATATGTGAGCACCTCTGCAGAGGGGACCCCAGACTGCTGCATTCCCCCTTGTACAGCCTGTCTGTGTAGTAACAGGAGATGATTTTCCTTCAGGAAATCATGAGTATTTCAGGAAATCAGTATTTCTGCCAGTTCAGCAAGAAAGCACTTTGCAAGCTGCGGATGAGGGCATATCTGTGATCACTGGGACTTCCTGAAAGCTGTTTCTTCCCCAGGTGCCTCTATAAGAGGCCATCAACAGTGGAGGTGTGAAAAAGTAGAGAAAGAAGCAATGAATCACCTGCTACTCCAAAAGAAGAGGGGAAAGACACAAAGAAAGGGAGAAGAGCCCTCTGTGTCCTTAAAAATCAGTCTTTCTCATCAATTTTAGAAACAAAACTGGCAATGGTTAGGAAAGAACAATCCCATCTACAAAACTCACCAGTGGGGTTTGGCTTCTAGTACTGAGGGGAAAAATGCACTTTGGAAGCTACATTCTTCCTGTTTTCCAGGGCACTGCACCCTCTGGCTGCAAGTGCATCAGACAACTTTCCCAAAAGGGCACTTTGGGGATGTAGCCTTCATCTCTAGGAATGGAATGGGGAGTATGTCTCTGCTAATGAAAGCTGCAGCCAGAAATAAGAGTTCTGGGGGTTGAAAACTAGGTTAAAAGCAGCCAGCAACGGAAAGCAGCTGAAGATGGAGTGCGTTAAAGAGCTCTCGAGCATTAGAGGGTGGATGGTTTAGCTTCACTCCCAGCTCCTGGGTAATGCAGTCCTGGCAGATTGACAGGGCTTCTGGGGTGAGTTGTCACAGGATGCTTCAGCTTGGTTTTTTTTCCTTAGATTTTTATTTTTAGTTGAATTCTCCCACTTAACACACACTACAGTGACCCCTACTGCTGCCAGCAGTCAAGGACCCATCTCAGCACAACCACTAAACCATGGGAAAGTATTGCCTGTAGTCTTAAGAACAGATAGTGTTATTTATACCCTTAAGTATGCAGAAAGTCTGCTGCTAAATGCCACACCACCAAAGAGGAAAGCTTCTGTAAACCCTTGTGATGCTTAGATTGTGGGTACAGTGTTTGTGTAAAGAACAAGAACCAGACAAAGCCTATTAAGCCTAGAATAAACCTATTCTCCCTTTTCCAGGAAAGACTGGGGGTGGGCATGCTGACCAGTTGGACCTACCACATGGCGAAACTGCTGTACTGCACCACATGCAGAAACAGCATCCTTGTGCTCCTGCTTGGTCCCAGCCACCAGGACTCTCTCCTATTTTCAAGAGCAGTTATAGGGTAGAAAAATCCTGACAGCAATAAGGTTATGAAAGGGTGTTCATTGCTACTGCCCTTATGAAAGTGATGGCAGCAGCTCTGTGTTCTGTAACGTCTTGTGATGTGTTAGGAGAAGAGCCTCATGCTGGTCTACACCCAGCATGTCATGTCTCTGTTAACTACCCTGACGCTGGGCTGAACCATCACTTGCTTATTTGAGCTCTCTTTTCAGCATGATTTTTCTAGTAGGTAAGATCTTGACAGGGACATTAGAATCTTAACAGGACTTACAAAGAGATAGTGAGGAAATAGGAAACTTTTAATATGGAATAAAAAGAAGTCTAAAAAGTTGGAATATTAAATGTAGCTATCAGGGTCTCAGTGAAGTGCAGTGCAAACACAGCTGCTGCGTGGCAGGATGGCCAAGTGCCCACTTCCATCAATCCTAGTCGGTGTAAACACCCCCAAGAAAAATGGTAATTGGCCTCAGCAGGAATCCTCTATGAAAGCTTCCTTGGTAAGTGTGGCACTGTGGGAAAAATTATGGGGTACCAGAGACATGGTCTAACAGGTACTACAAGGTGAATACCTAACTGGAAAGCAAGCTGAGGAAGAGCAGAACAATATGTTAAAATGAGATTATCCAAGCACTGCTGCCTGTATCCCTGACAGACTAGTGCAGGCTTTCCCCTATGACTTGTTCCCCAGGAATTGCTCTGCTCCAGTTTTAGTTGCTCAGACTATCCCATAGGCTGGAGCAGATGCCAGCTCAGAGGTTGTACCTGATTGTTAATGTGGGCCTGTTACCAGATGCTTCCCCCAGTGGTGTACAAGTAAAGCTGTTTCTGCTCTATCTCATCAAAAGCACTGCATGTTTTACCTGGAGACTGGGGCTGCCAGTTTTTCTGTGCTCGTTGAGAACTGTCCCTACTTCTGTCTGGATAAATGGGCAAAAGACAGCTCAGGTGCCCTGCCTGAGCCTGGTGGGGGTGCTCTGCCAAGGGGCAGGGTGGTGAGCATGGAGGTGGCCGAGCACCAGGAGGGATCCCTGGGTCTCCCTGTGAGTGATGCCTGCTCCTCTGCATGGACAGCCTGACCCATGGCCATGCTGTGTTCAGTGCACACCCATGGGCTCTGGCAGCAAAGCTCTTCTCCCCTGCTGCCAGAGTTAGTGATGCCTTGGGTCTGGGGAAAGGCAGCTGAGTTACTGCAGCTGTGTGGAGAGCCAGGAGTCCCACTTATGCACTCTTTCAGAAGTTATCTTTGACCATCTGTCCTCTGAGAGCATCATCCTGAGAAGGATCCTTCTGCTTTCGCCTGCTTGCCTTCGTGTAGCTGGCTGTCGACATTAACCACCTTGGACATTGCGGCCTTGCCTGACAGCTCTCGCAGCACCCAGGGTGGCGACTGAGCGAGCTGGGTGACAAGGAGCGAGGCTTTTCTCTGCCCTGCCTCGCTCTCACCTGCTATCACTGCAGTTCTGGGAGCGTAGCATATGAAAATGGGGAGCATTCTTGGTATCAGACTCTTCTGCTTCCTGCAATACCGCACACTATGCAGTACAGCTCTGCAGAGCTGAGCCAGAGTGCTTTTGTGCACTGCTGAGTGCTGCTGGATTCCTTTATGGCTTCATTATGGCTTGACACTGAGCACTGGGGAATGAAAAATAGATGATGTGGCCATGACACTTGCTGTAACTCAGCAGGGAAAAAGAAAAGACACCCCCTTGGGAACCTGCCTTCCCATTCCTCACAGCTTCCAGTGTTGTGCTGCCTCACAGAATGCCTGGCGCTGACCTCAGGAGCTCTGAGGCTCTGCTGTCATGAAAAGTAAATAGCTAAATCTGTATTTTACAACAAGCTGCTCCTGTGAGACTTAAACAAGGACAAGTTAAGGCTGTGACAGAGGGAAGCAGCAGGAGGTCCCACACAGTGGGTCTGTTTTTCCTTGGAAAGCAACCATTGCTTCCCTCTCCCTTGTGCAAAAGCCCCAATCCCAACCCAAGGACCTTCTGGAGATAGGCAGTGATTGCTCTATAGCAGGAAAATGTTGAGCTGTCATTCCCTGGTTCTGAGTCATCCTGCTAAATCTGTGTACAGCAGTTGGCTGAGAAGGGGAGTGGGAGATGGAAAATCCCCTATGGGATCAGGATAACAGTGAAGAAATGAAAGTGGTGGAGAAAAAATACATCAAGCCTCTGAGGGTAGGGATTTGAATGTGGGACTGGCCTTCAAGATATCCAGGTAGAGCAAAGGCCTCACTGCTGGGATGTAACCTCTAAGGAGGGTTTATGTGAACCCCAATGCTGCATAGTTGAGGTTGCCTCTGTGTTGGGGGTTTAAGTAAATGCCAGCTGAAAGGAAATAATTTTGTCAGTGGTCTGAGGATGTGGATGCATGACACATGAGAACTGGCTCAGAACAGCTGTGCTTTAATTGGACATTTTTCCCCATTGTAACTACTGTTTCACTGCTGAGTTGCAGGATGCAGCTTTTTGGGAATGGAAAGTGATGGCTGTGGTTCTACTCGCTTGTGAGCCCCCTATACCTGGTAGGATGATTTGTGCAGGGACAGAAATGGTGTATGGGGCTAAGGTAGCACTGGGGACTTGGGACGATTCAAGCCTGCAGTTATGTTTTTTGATTCTGCAGAGGCTTTCTCATTTAAGGGAAATTCCTAAAATCTACTGCTGCCATCGGGTGACACTTGTTTAGATAACGTCTGTGACTGTCCCAGTGTGAACAGACAGAGGGCTAATGCAGGTCTGGCTGGAAGTCAAACATGTCCTGCAGCAGAGCCAGTGCAGTGGCTCTGCCAATAGCCTGGTACATAGTACACTGTGGTGACTTTTCTCAAGTAGCTGGAGAAGGCATCCTGGCCACGTGCCATTCACAAGCTAAGGTGAGAATTAGAAAAGGTGTGTTTTAGTGCCTCATAAATAGCTTAGCACATGCTGATGGAGCAGTAGCTCAGCTTTATCATTTCAGCTTTGCATCCCTAACATGCCCATTGGAAAAAAAAAAAAAAAATCAGTGCCTGAAATGTATGGGCTAAATTCAGGCCTCATGAAGCAATACCAGTTATAGCAGGTCAGAATCTGGCTCTAGGTCTCTAAAATTATTGGAAAATCCTCTCTCCTCTAACCCTTGCTTGGTCCATTCTGTGGCTGCAGTTACAGCTTTAGCTTGTGCTGAGCTGCATTTTGTGCTGTGCCAGGTCCATCACATGTGCTGTGCGTGTGGTCCAGGTTTTGAACTTTGCTTGTGGGAAGTAGATAATCATCGTGGGGCTTGACCTTCAAGGCCTCTGGTAATGCCTGATAAAGAAATGCCTGGCTGATTTATCTGCTCATACATAGAAGCATTTGCCTCCTGTATTTTACTCCCCTTTTGAAATTCCACCCATTGGTCATCTATCTTTTGTGATTTCCACTTTCTTGCTGTGCTCCACAGCAATATTCACATAATAGTGTTTCATCTTTGACTCAAATACTTCTTATTCCTCCCTAATTTGCCAGACTATGCATGTTTTGGAATGGGCTTTGCTAGAATTTTAATTCCATCTTAAGTGAAATATCTTCAGCTGCTGAGGAGAGTAGGATTTTTACTTTCTCATAGGGTAGCAGAGTTTTTCAGGGGCTGATAATCACTCTGAGCTGCCTGTGGGCTGGCACTGCTGTGTTCTCAGCAGAAGCACAGGAAGGCCATTACTGAGTATGTCACATGTCAGCAGTGATTCCTGTCCCTGAGAGCCAGCCATGTTACCTGTCACTGGTGTGGTTATTGCAAACTGGTGTTTTTAACACTTAGAAGATTTGGGGCCTTTCTTAAATCCCTGAGCCATTATATAAGAATGATAACTTGGCATATTTAGATTTTCTGGTTCTAATGGCTGCAGAGAAAAGCTAACAACAGAAACCGTAAAAGATGCTGGACCATGAGTCAAATGCAAAAAGGAACCCCAAATGTGGTACTTGGGTTTGGGTTTTCTCTTACAGCAGAGGGTGGAGGAAGTGGTTCTGCCTTGTAGCTGGCAGGGTCTGAGCCTGGTCATATAAACTGCCTTCACCATTTGTCCTGAAACTATGAACAGCAAAAACATCTTCCCTATCCTGTGAAGCTAGTGTGTGGTACGTGTATATCCGTGTGCAGGGGGCTGCATAGCAGAGGGGGTTGTGACCTCATGGGGAGCGAGTTAAGTTCCTCTCTGTCCACACCACTCTCAGCCAAACACTCCTGGCATTCCTCAGTTGTCTGCCTTTGAGAATCTTATGGAAATGTTTTATTTTTATAAAGTCAAAGCCTTTCCTTGCAACTTTATTTTCATAATATTGTCAAAATACTTCAGCAAAGTTGAGATACTTTAGAAAAACGTCATTTTAAGGAAAATAACATGTTAATATTTTATTTTATTTTTTACTTCTATTTTTTATTTTTACTATTACCTTGGAGTATCTGCCCCAAAGTAATAGCGTGCTCTGAGAAAGAGACAATTTTTTTTTTTTTTTTAGCTCTCTTGCATTCTGGTGAGGACTACACTATACGAGTCTCAGAAAAGGAAATTTTCCAAACAGAAAGTCTTCTTAACTTAAATTCACCTGGAAAAAATGCACCTAGTAGGAAGTCCTGTCTTAACAAGCCCGGATTTCAAGGGTGGCTCTTATAAAGGTCTTGTAAATCCTATCTTCAAATCTCTGAAAACATTATTTTTCCTTTACCTACATAGACCCTTTATAACTGTGCTGTAATGTTATTATTTAATACCTAGCTTTTGTCATTTTCTTCCTTTCAGAGCTAGGAGGGACAAGTCTGTGTGTAGGTCTGACAAAGAACCTTAGCTGTGCTATCCTGCAGGCACTGGGAGTTGCATGTTCCAGAATAGTGGTCTTTCCAGAGAAATCTGTTTCAAACATGTCTCCATGCACTCTTCAGCCATGGTGGCCACTTAAAGAGTGAGGGTCTGAACCATGGTGTCCTGGTAGTGGCTTTTCTGTCATTGGAGCAGCTATGAATTGGAGCAGAAAGCATTTCTTGTACCATCATTCCCAAGGCAGGCAGTTAGGCAAGAACTTGCTTGTCTTGATGAGGCTGTGCCACATGTGTTGTATTAGCATGCCAGAATAAATACGCTTCAGGTCTAGACAACAATAAAAGGCTCTAAGTGTCACTAAAGTAGGCAGATGGGGAGGCTTGTGCTTCCACAGATGCTGCTCCCAACCTCAGATGCCCTCTGGAACATTAGGGAGTGAGTTTGCTGGAGGGGAAGGGGAGATGGCTTCTTGCATGGTTGGTCTATTGTATTTCTACCCTCAGAAAATCCTCTTTATTAAGACTGACAACTTTTCCCTGTGAGGTGGATGGATTGGTCGTACTCCTAGATGAGGAAAGTGGCCTGACAGTTGTTCCTGTTTCATGCAGGGAACTGGGGGGAAAGCCAAGAGCACGTCCTGAATTTGGAAGCTGCACCTATCCCAGCTCTGGCTTTGCCTTGGTGGCTGCCTGCTGAAAGCAGAGGAGCCAAGGGGCTGTTGGTGGGTAGAGACCAGGAGCTCTGCTGGACAGCAGGCTGGCTTGTTGCCCACCTCAAAGGCTTGGCTTAACTGTGATCTGCTGCCCTCAAAACTTGGGTCATGCCTCAGGCAAAGCCATCATTACCTACCGTGGATTAATAACCTCAATTACTGGAGCCCTGTGGGTCAGATCTTCCTGTGCTGGCTGCATTACCGCCCTTTAATCTGCTTTCCTCTCTCTCATAACCTCTGAGCCCGGAGAGATCGGCAGGCAGGGGAGATCTTTTGCCTTCCAGCATGTTTCCCTTGGAAGGGCTGCAGATGTGAAACAGCAACCACAGCTGGCAGGGGACTTGAACCCACCAAGGAGGTGCACCTAGAAGGTGCTTCTGCAACTCTCAGGTTCAAAGGACAAATGTGGCAATATCTGAAAGTTTGCCATGAACTACATCTGCAAAATATCACAGCACTCATCCTGTGAGGGGCTGGCAGTCAGGTTTGGTCATCTGGGTAAGGGCCTGCATGGCTCTTGGGGCAGGAACATCCCCCCAGATTCCTTAATGTTCACTGAGCAACTGGGTAAAGGTGAGGCAGAAGTCTGGATTTCTAAAATGCTTCCCTCACTGGGTGTTTCCTTCAAGGAAAAAAGGGCACGTCTCATCAGTGGGGAAATTGCCAGTGAAGAGAGACTGAACTGTGCAATACTGGACATGCTCCTAAATGATCTTGAAAAGTGAGGGGATGAAGAGGAGACAAAATCGTTAGAGAAACAGAAGTGGACAGGAAAGAGCTGCAGAAGGATTTCTTGATACAGAGTCTCTGCTGAACTAACAACAGTATAAACTGGGGAGGAGTGCAGGGTAATGCACCCACTGATGAAACCCAAATATATGGGGGGTGTGTGTATATATAAATATTATATATATATATGTGCACACACTTAAAATTTATGGGCACTCATGGTAAGGGGTGCTACCTGGGGTCTATTTCCTCACTGGAAAAAGACCGCAGAGAAAGTCTGAATCTCTCTGGAAGTGCTAGCTCAGCAGATGCAAGCAGAAATTATTGGAAAAGGTATAGAAAGCAAATAGGAACTATCATCCTGCCATGCTAGAAACCCCTGGAGCACTTGCACCTTGAGTACTGTGTGCAGCTGCAGTTATCCTGTCTCAGAAAAGATGTGATAGAACTAGAAAGGCGCAGGAAACAGTGACAAGGTCAGTGGAGCGTGAAGAGTAGCTGCTGCCCAGGGAATGATGGAACAGATTAGGCATTTTCAGGTGCATGCAGAAATGAAACAATTGAGGAAGGAAATACAACAGAGGTGTATAAAACCATGACTGTTATGGAGAACATAAAATTACCATTTCACAATATAATCTTATAATGCTCACCTTATAAGTTGAGGTGAGCATTAAATGGAATTATCAAGAAGGAGAGTTTTAATCTAATAAAAGCTTTTTCCTGCCATTGTAGAACTCCTTGCCAAAAGATAGTGAGGAGGCCAATGGTATTACTGGTTTCCAAAAATGAGTATAAAATTTTTTGGGGGAGAAAGCTATCATGGGTTCTTAAAAACCTTGTGAGACATCCTGTAGATGAGGGCATCTGCTGGGCAGTGTAAGTGGGTGGAAGGAACAGGGTCTGTCTGCTCCTTTTCTAGAGTGTCTGTTCTGAGCTGCTCATACTACTGCCAAAATGTTTGGAGATGCCCTAGAAGTTCAGGTTCAGAGGAAGTGTCACTGTACTGAAAAATACTCAGAACAACCACTTTTTCCTAATTCAAACTGGAGGCATTTGATACACAAAGCCTTCTTTACATGTAATATTATATTTCTTCTTAATGTCAGGAAGTTCAGCTCCTGAGTGCTCATTACTATAAGCTTTTTATGTGTCTGAGGATAAACCTATTAAATGATCAAGGTTATGGGACATCTTTTCTTTTGCTCCAGAACCTGCTTTGGTGAGTTCAGAGGGGCTGAGACTTTACCAAGTCAATCTCTTCAGCAGGAGCTGGAGTTGGTGGTTTCTGTTCACTCTTGTTCAGAAATGCTACTAAGAAATTAGTCTTTCTTGTCTGATGTACAAAATCAAACTCTGTCTTTTCTTCTGTGTCACCTTTTATTTGCTCTCAGAAGGTATGTGGTATACTTTATCCATGGAAGAGCTTTCAGCAGAATCTTTGCCTTATAATGAGTGCAATTTTTTACTGATCAGGAGGAGGCTAATCCTCTCATTAAACCACCAGAATGAGGACTGACAGATGATTCCCTACCTGTCCACAAATTTATTGTGTGACCTTCAGCAAACCCCTCAACTTTGTGCTGCAGTTCCCACTGCCTCTTGTGTGATTGTGCTGTGCTTTGGTGGGGCTGGGTGCAGTAGAAGCTGTATGTGGCTGGTATGTCCCTGAAGCAGACCCCACCATCCCTCCTTGCCAGCAGTGCTCTGCTTCATAAAGAAGGGGGGGGGGGGGGGGAAGAGGGTAATCAGAAATATCCAGAGAGCACAGTGGTGATAGTGGTTTGCACTGGAAAGGGCTGTAGTTTGTGGCCCATTTGTAAATTTTGCTCAAATGGCTCTTGGGAAGAAAGGTGTTGTGGAGTAGTTCTCTGCCACCACTGAGGAGTATCTCTGATATATAATCACTGATCACATATGGACCCATGGAGTGAGCATCGAGAAATGAGCACCGAGTGCAAGGAGCTTTGTAAATTTACAGAGAGGGGGACAAGGTCCAAGATCTGCATCAGCACCAGCTTGGACAAAGCTCTTGAGGTTAATGGGCCCTTTCTCATCATATCCGCCTGTGTTTGGCCAGAAAATACAACAAGGGCAGAGACTTGCAAAAAACCCAACCAACCAACCAGAAACAACGCACCTGCATGAGCTGTTTGTCTGTGCACCAGTCACAGTGTTCAAAGAGCTACCAGTCACATTGGGTGAAAACAGAACAGCATGGACCCAGTACCTTGAAAGATTATTACTGCCTTTGTATGAAAACTAGGAAATTACCTTTCCTGGGTAGTCTCTTCTTTGAGCTTTGTAGATTTTCTTTCCTTTTTGGCTTTTGTAACTGGTGAACTCATACACATTATGCTATTTTAATACCTAGCAAAGAGCCTTGTCGGCTAAATCACCTTATTTTTCTCTGATCAGAGCGCAGTACATTCCTCTTTTTAGTAGAAGGTATTAATTTAAATTCTATAATCCTAAACATATTCTCGTTTCTGTTCAGTGCTTCAGAAGGCCAATGGCATTTTAATTTAATAAGGGAGAAACACACGTGACACTGTGTTCCATGTAAATGTCTTCTGACCTCAGTGATGCTTTCACAGCTTTCTTTGTGTTCCAGCAAATGCAATCCCTGCTTTTATTCAAGTACACTATAATTTCTAATACCTCTGTTCTACCAGTGGCTAAAAATTTAAATATCTGTAGCATTTTCACAGTAATGCTTGAGATGTTAGTTGCATCATTATTTAGTAGTGCAAGCTCATCAATGGAGCTACGGTGAGATGTATGCACCACTATGTCTGTTGAAGTATTGTTTGGGTACGTGCTGTCCTTCTGCACTGAAATAAATTTTATTTTGGTTTACCTTGTTTTCAGATTAAAATGAGTTAACACATCTAGCAATGTCTTGATTTATGTCAGCTCTATTTATCTTTTCAAATTCTTTAAGCTTTGTTTACTGGGCTAAGATTTACCTAATTGGGTACACAGTATTACTGAGTATTTTGTGGCATGTAAACACTTGAGTCGTATGCGTCACAGTTCTTCCTTTGCCATTTTTATGCTTCCATTTTGCTGTTTAAACCTACTTAAACATACTCAGTTTGAAAGAACATGTGCTTGTTGCAGTCCTTACGGCCCTTCTTGGGAAATGTCAGGTTAACATTGATTCTTTTCACTGTTTTGAGTCTGCCCTCCTTTCCTCTAGTGTGAGTCAGGAACTGACCCCTTGGAGTGTGCCCCACAAAGGCTGGATTATCAGCCTTGCTACAAGGTGATGGAAGCTTCCTAAAGAAATGGGGATTATTTTGTTGATGGTTTTATGGGTTATTCTGAGTAGATTTTCCAAGAACAACAGCATTAGTTTAATGAACAGAGGTCCCAAAATTCAGCTACCTGATGCATTTTCATTTTTTTATTCTTACGAACATTTGTATTGTGTCCAACACACTTGCCCTTGCCATGTTCATGTGACAAATCTGCCCGTTCCTATGCTATCTTGATATGTATAACATTTAAGTGCAACTCTTCCCTTGTACCTAGTGCTGCACTTCAGTCCTGGCATCTCTAAAGGAGAGCCCCCTCATTTACAGCTCCATGTTGGCTGCTAAGCAAGGAGGGCACCTTGACTTTGGATCTCACTGTACTGTCCTTGATCTGCCAGATCCAGAATTGTTATCGTCTCAAACATGCTGCTGATGCATTTGCAGAAAGAGGACTGGTATTTTTTGTGCTATTACCAAAGTACCCAAGAACCACCAGTTCTGTGTTAGAGCTTCACTGTGCAAACTACTTCTGGCCTTGTTCCAGCAGGGCTACAGGCTTGCTCTCTGAGGATCAGATGTAGCAGAGGACTGAAGGACAACTCTGGGTGAAGGGGAGAGGTAACAGCTGTAGTCTCAGTTTGGTACCTGCCCTGACATGGCACCGTAGTCTTTCATGCTGGCTGAACGACTGGCTGTGGAGCAGGGATTGCTGAGGAGTGCGATGGAGCAATGATCCTGGGTAACTGGGGACATGGAGAAGGGCAGTTTCATTTAGCTTTTTGCTGTGACTTGGTGCATGTGCAAGGTCCTGTCTAAAACAGTTTATAAATTAAGACAGAGAGAGTGATGATTTTTCAGCCTAACTCACAGCAGACAACAAAAACTGAGTTTAGTATGAATCCCAGGGATTAGTTAGTAATACTTTCCATCCTTCTAACAGTCCTGAACTGTATGCTACTGGCTTTGCTTCTAGTTAAATGCTATTTTTCAGCATATGAACTAGAGTGACTGGAAAAGAAGAGCTACCATCTTATGAAACATTTGTCATTTTAACTGGTTTTTTTCCCTTTTCTATTCAGGAGTAAAATTGAAACTGTGGAGTATTTATTGAGGGCATGAAAGACTCCAGGTGCTCTCAAAAGTATTAGTTTTGCCACAAATACTTGATAGCTTCTCACGCCTAAACAGCATTTCTTTTGTTATGCCTGGTTTCTGTGCCTTAGTAGTATGATCTAGATGTTAACCTCTAAGTCTGTATCCCCACTCTTGAATCCGTTTGAAGTGCTGGCCAGAAGCCTGTTGCATCCTAGAGTGCACTCTTTGGAAAAATGTCCATCTCATGAGCTGGCCAGAGACACCTGGCCGCTTCTGCCAGGTATTAGGAGAAACAAAAGCAGAGAAAGCTTTGAAAGGTGGTGTGTGAGTAGGGAACCCTGGTTGAGCACAAGGTAATTCAGTTAGAAAATCACCCTTGTACTGGGTTCCTCTTTGTCCCAGAGGGAGCTGCTTTTTAGTGCAGTATTAGAGCTTACTCAGGCGAAAGAGTTATTTTGAACGGCTTTTGTATATGATAGTACTGTTTTATCGAAGGAGTTTTTCTGTGCTTCTGTGCTTTCCAGCCTTGTGTTGTGGGTTTTGTGTAATTTCATGAATTGGAGACAGTTCTAAGGAGAGCATCTTTCCCTAACCATCGTTGCATGTGAAATACGTGCCCTACCTTTCTCTGTGCAGCACCAACACTGAGACTTGAGTCTGCAGCGCTGTAAGAGTGACAGTTTAAAAATGGGTAAAAAAAGAAGGTACCTTGAGTTTCAATGGAGCGCCCTTTGCAGGAAGCTGGTGGGTTTGTAGGTGGAAATACGCACGCTTCCTCGTTTACAGCGTGTCCATAAAGGAGCACGCCTAGCTAGGCACCCGCTCCCACCGGTGATTTAAGACCAGAGGTGTGTCTTCTTCCCGGCCACGTTGTCGGTCCCGTGGTTCCAGCCCCCGGGAGCCCCGCGCTCGGTGCCCCCGCACGTGGTGCCTTCGGTCGCTGGGGACACCCGCGGGCACCGACCCTGCCCGTCCCCGCACGGGGCCCCGGCGCTGCTGGGGCGGGCAGCGGGGCTGTCTCCTCCCTCCCTTCCTCGCTCCCCGCCAGGACTCGCAGAACTTGAGCGCGGCGGGGCCGTGCGGGGCGGCGGGACCGGGCCCTCGGTGGCGGGGAGGGAAGCGGCAGAGCCCCCGCCCGGCCTCGCCCCAGCAGAGCGGAGCGGCCGAGCCCCGGCGGCGGGGGGGTCCCGGCGGCGCTGCCCGCCCCGGCGGGGGCTGTGCCGGCAGGGGGCAGGGCTGGGAGCCGGCCGCGCGTGTTTCTAGGGCTTGACGTCCTTCCAGCCAGCCCGCCCCGCTTCCCGGCACGGCCGGCCCTCCGCCGGCGGACAAGTCCCGAGAAGTGGCGGCGGGGTCCCCCTCCCTCCCCCGGGCGCGGCGGGGCCACGGCGATGGGCCGGGAAGTTTGGCGTCGAGGGGGCCCGGCGCCCCGCCGCTGAGAGCCGGCCGCTCCGGGGCTGGTCCCTTTTCCGAGGAGCGGGAGGGCGCCACAAAGTGAAATCCATGAGGATTCTCGGGCTTCTCCTGGAGAAAGGCTCGCATATGCTGCAGTGTCTCTGTGGAAGGCGCCTGAGATCCAGCCACAGCCCAGGTGGGGAGCGCGCGTCCTTGTCCCCGCCGCCCTCGCCTCCCCGCCCGGGCGCCGCTCGGCCCGGGCTGGCCCCGTTTCCTCGCCGTCCGCCCCTGCTCCTCCGCCTCGCCGGCGCCGCGCACAGGTGGCCGGGATGGGCCGGGCGCTGTCCGCGGTGCTGACCCCGCCGGGCGTCCCCGGGACCGAGTCCCCGTTAACTCGGCATCCCCCACACGCGGGTCCCCTCCGCCCCTAGCATCCCCACCCGCTGGATTCCCAACCTGGCCCCCCTCTACCCGAGGCCTGCCCCCCATCCTGTGCTTAATCCCACCTGGAGTCCCCACCTACACAGAACCCCACGTGTGTCCTTTGTCCTCACAGAGATTCCTACCTCACACACGACCCTCATTGTTGTTCCCTATTCCACCTGCAGCCCACTCAGGTCCTTTTTCTTCCTGTGTAACCTCTGTATCTCCCATCTCACCTGGAATCCCCCACTGTGGCCTCGGTTACCGCCTGGCCAATATGGGGATAACCTTCCCCAGAGTGCCAGTGGCCCCACATATCTCTGGGGTTGGCCCCACTGTACTTTGTTTTTGGTAGAAGTAATGTCACAGTGTTTTTCTGGTGGAAGGTGTTTAATGTGTTTTTGAGTGGGGATGTACTTAGAAGCAAAAGGAAATCCTTGCCGGCTCCTGATGGGGGGGCCAGGAGACTCCCAACTCCCCTCTCAGCTTCTAGCCTGTTGGGGAGAGAGCATTTCACTAGGATAGGAAGGAAGAGCAGTGGGATGATTTTCTGAACAATATTCCTGATCCTAAACACTTTCCCTGAGCACTTTTTGAAGAGGCAAATAAGTGCATGAGTGTCTTGGTTTGGTGTGGTACTAGCCCTGAGTTTTAGGATGGTCTTGTTGAAGCTTTTTAAGAGGCGTTTCTGAAGTTTCTTCTGTGCTGTATGCGTTTCTTCCATGAATCTGACTTTTCTTCTCTATGATACTGGGTAAATGCCTATAGAAAAAAATCCTGTGTTATTATTATTAGTAGTAGAAGCTACTAATTGGATGCTTATGAGGACGTCTTTCAGAGTATTCTTTCCTAATACTTGTGTTGGGTTTTTTTGTGAGATCTTGGTCCTAGAAGCAGAAAATGTCCATGCCTCCAGTGCAAATGCTTGGTGTTGTTTCTTGAAAAGAAAGGCTGTTCTTGGGGGAACACTATTGCTGAGGTAGCCTGGATTCCCTTATGGCCCTGCTAAGGAACAGCTGTTAATGGTTATAGGCACCCATTTATGCCTCAGTAGCCTCTTCCCTCCCATGACGCTTTTGTGTGCAAGTTGCTGTCTGTGACAAGCTCATGGTAACAGGAGAATCTTTGGGAGAGAATGCTGAACTCCCTTCAAAGTATGTTGTGCCCTGGTTTGAAGAACAATATGATAAATAAATAGAATAAATTGTGGCTGCACTTGGAAGCATCACACATACTAGTCTCTTTTCAGTGCAAAACTATAATAGAGTTTTCTTCATAGTGCTATGTGTGAGTGTTTGTTTTGTGTCTTTTGGAAGCCTGGAGCAGTAAAGAGAACAATCAGCTACTTGTAAAAGTGGGTGCTCAGGCCATGGGGGCTAGGCTGTAACTCAGTGACCTAGAAGTTGATGATAGTGTCCTAATAGTTTCCTGGTGGAGCTGGTTTGGCTTTACAGGTGGATCCCGTGCTGGAGCGTGCTTAATGTATATGTGGTGCTTGAGCCTTTTCTCATCTCCCCCTCTCTGAAGAATGATACTGAACATTACATAGCCTATGTATTTCCTGAGGTTGTGCTCTAAGGAGACAGTCTGTGGGAATGATCTCCTATTGTTATCCCAACTGAGCTTATTTTCCAGGTACTAGCCCCATGCCACCACAAGCCTGAGCACTCAGATGGGGTCTGTTGCTTTGAATGAGATTGCTAAAATACGTTCCCTCTTCTTGGCTGCACTTTTAAATTTTCCATTAAGTTTGGGGTTTATGTTCTTGAAAAACGTGCAATAAAAATGAAAGCTTCCACCTATAAAAGGGGTCACTGTGGGCTGGGCCTGCTGGAGGAGAAATCTCCTTGCTACTTTTTCAGAAGGTGAACGTGCCCCAGGAGACAACCCTAAAGGTGTAGTGGTGTGCCCAGCAAGGCACTGTGGGGTCAAGCCAGTCAGAGATTGTAAACCAACAAAAGGATTATAAAATTGCAGGAGCGGAAGGACTGTGGAAACATGGACTGCAACAGTGGTGGCACAGAGTGCTGTGAGCTACTTACATGCCCTTGATCCTCTGATCTGAAGTTACTCTGACAGATTGACCAAGCCTTTTGCCTTCCTCATATCTGTGTTTTCTTTAACGCAAACAACTCATATGGATGTGAGCACACGTTTGAAGTCAGATTTGTATTTGTGTGTTGTGCTGACTCGGAGCCTTAGACCACTCCTGATTCTGATAGAAGCTAATGCATGATGCTTCAAAGAGAAACAGTCAAATATTGAAGGTAGTTGTGCAGTACTGTACAGCTCTGTTGTGATGTTAGCAAAATTATTAGCAAGATTTTTGTTATTATGTGAAGACCTCTCACCTCTTTACTTTAGCTTACTCTAGCCTGTTGTTTTCTTATGCTCCACTTCTGAGGTGTGTAGGCCTTGTCTTTGTCTGTGCAGGGGGAGGCTGTGGTTATTTGAACAGCACCTTGCAAAATGGGGCTTAATGGGTCTCCAAGCCACCACAAAAGTGCAAGTAATTCATAGCAATGCAGGGTAAGAGATTTATCCTATTCCTTTGTGAATTTCTTTACAAGTATTTTAGCACAGCAACATCCTGTATCATCTTTCAGGTGCTTCAATTGTTATCTTAGTTTCAGAGTTTGTAAGCTGACTGTCTTGCATGTGCAGAGATATTTCCCTTCTTGATGGTGCAACCACAATTGATTTTGTTAAGTGTTTTTTTCTTTAATTTCTTTTCTCTGCTAACACTTTTTCCCATTTGTTTGAGAGGTGTGGTTTTTTTGCTTTTGGCTTCCTAGCCAACATTATGAAATAGGTAGCTACTACACTGTTAAGTTCAAGGTAAACATTAAATAATTACTGTGTTGTTGTTGTAGCTGTGAATAGAGTTGTGAAAAAATATTTTGAGTGACCTGTGCCTGGTTTGCAGTCACTTTGATGCCAAAGGCCCTGTACCCATAGGCTGGATAATAGCAGCATGGAGATTTCTGCTAATGAGTGTTTGTCTTCCTCAATAAGGATTTCTTACTTGGCTCTATGAGTGGTTCTGTCTCATGCCTGTACTCCCTTTGGCTCCTGTACAGACTCTCCTGTGGGATGCATCATTGCTAAAACCACAGATATTTCTCACATCAACCAGCAGCAGCATTCACCAGCAATGCATTTTCAGCTTTATTTTCAGTAGTAGAGGTTTGATTGTATCCAGAGACTGATCTATTCTCAAACATTTATAAGAGTACTTCTCAGTTTAAGTCCCTATTTTGTAAATTGATGCCTTCAGTACAAATTAAGCTCATATTGAAAGTAAATCCTGAACTTGGCTTCCATGGGTGTCTCACACTGGTGAAATCTGGAGATGCTCCTGGAAATATGCTGATTGATGCTGGCTTTATGGCAAATTAAAATGATGTCTGGCACAGTAGGTCTTCATATTTCTCCAGGCATCACAACACTAAGTTCGGTATTTGGAGCAACAGGACCAAGCATTCTGTCTAGGTAGGCAGGGTCAGGCTGTGCCTCTGCCATTAGCCAATCTGTTGCTACCCATACACATCTTTGCTTTGCCCTGAGAGTGTTTGGGGCACTGTCATAACGTGTCTGCATATGCAAGTCATCTGCAGATGCAAATGGAGTCACGCACATAGGAGGTACAATTGCATATTCAAGAATAGTATTTGGCTAAAGAGCAGAATAGACACTCCTTGGTTTGCTTGTACAGTCATCTGTGCATTCATTTACATTTTATTTACATACACTAGTTCTTGAAAATTTTCCCACTGCTGTTTATTCAAGTAAACAGCAAGTACAGTGCACAGCAAATACTGCACAGTTCAGCTTCAAATTACTGGAAGCAACAGCTCTGTGCAAATAAGCGACAGACAGTGAAACCTGCAGTTCCTTGCTGAGTTCAGGGAGCACAGAGACTCTTTGATCTGTGGCAGCTCAGAGTGTGGATGTGCATTGCTAGTGGGAGATGGGAACGGTGGCTTAGTGGTGCTGAGCTGGAGCTGGGAGTGGGTTGCCAGGCTGAGAAGCACTGGGATCTGACTGGGGGTCATCAGCACTTTCTCCTTCCTGCACCAGGTGTCTTGCCCGCCATTCTCTGCCACTGTTGCTGCACATATTTTGCTCAGGCGTCCTCTTCCTGTTTCGTGTTTTTGGAAAAGTAACACTTGCTGACCAGTGGAAATGAAGTGCCTGTGCTGTTCTGGGATTATGCCTGTTGTTGACACTCATATGCTAGTGGAAAGAATACCTTTGTCTGATTTAGTTTAATTCACCTGGGAAATGAATTAAACAAAAGTCTGAAAAATCTTTTTTATTATAACAGGAGCACTCCTCTGGGGTATTATTCAAGAATAGCTATAGCATTTTAAATCCACACTTCCCTTTATTCTGAAGTAACCCTCTCATGCAGATGTCGGCTAAGCATCTCTCCTAGAAGTCCGTAGTGCTGTGGATCTTTGTAAAAAAATCTGTTCTGACTGAGCTAGACATGATGAATTTCTTAGCAGTTGTATTTGGTGAAATTACTTGATTTCTATCATACAAAAATTCCAGAGATATAGATAATGAACTTAGTTAAATGCATATAACTTTTTTAAGTGCTTGCACCCAGTTCTGTATAGTTATGTAAAGGAAAGACTTTGATATTTTGCAGGATTTTATTTTTCAGTTTGCAATGAAGTATTTCATAAGTCTTTGAAAGAAATGTAGGTCCAGGAATTCCCTGGGTGTAAAGTGGCTTAGCAATGCATAGCTGTCAGCCAGATGTCTGAGGTTACAGAGCTAGGCATCTGGAATTGCTGGATCTTCAGTCAGTCTTCTGAATATTGAAACTTGTCTGGGTCCTACCAGAGTGTCACTGATATTGAATCGTATTTGGAAAATGTTTTACTTTCTGTGAGTGAGCAAGTTCAAGAAAAATAAGAATAATTTGAATTTTCATAAGTACTTGTAATCAGGATGATAAACAGTATTCTGAAGCAGAGGTTTGCTGGTTTATGGTACTTCTCACCTGAAGGTTTGCATGGCTTTGAAAAGGAATAAAGCTTAACTTCCTTTGCTTCCCAATCTCAGCCAAGAGAAGAGTTTGTCTGAGATTAAACACCATGTGCAATTGTGATGCATTATAAACTCTAAGTTTGATGGGAAATGTTAACTAACAATATAATGAAATAATTTTTCAGCTTTTTTATTGGTTTTCCTGAATGACTGTGTGTATAAAATACTGTGTTCTGTGTTGCTGTTTTTCCACTCTAAGAGTAACAAAAGAATCTGGGGTCAATGGCAGATACTTAAAGTTGATGACTTTCAGAGCAGATGCCTTCAGCTTAAGAGTTGTGTGTGTGACTGTGAGGTCATGTCCACTCAAAGACCAAGGAGTATTTCCGGAGACAGGTCTCAGCTCACTGAACCATCTAAGTGCATATTTAACTCTATGCGTGCACCTAGTCCATTTTAAGATGGCTACATGCTTGAATACTTATCAGAACCATTGTTTTAGATGAGTGGTATGTATCATCCCTAAAATTCTTCTTGTTTTCCTTGTCCACAGATCATTGACAGTAGGCTTGTTTTCTGTTTCCAGCAGATCCCTTTGGAGGTATTTCACAGCCATCAGTTCCCAGATGGAAAGCCCTGTTCATTAAAGAAATTTAAATTTTCCTGCTTTGTTTGTGAGAGTGATCTACTTCTGGCTCACTGAACTTAGTCTCAAAACCAAGCCACTTGTCTTCCCATAGCCCTTTCTGCTGCTTTCCAGAAGTAACCTGTTTAATTTTTTACCAGACTGCTGCTAGTTTTGAATTTTTTAGTCCAGGTTGTACATATATCGTCAAAAGCTTAGCATGGTCTGAAAACTAGATGAGATTTTTTGTAGAATATAGAATTTTTTCTATTGTAAAAGACCTCTAAGATTATTGAGTACAATTGTTAACCCAGCACTGCTAAATCCACCACTAAGTGCCACATCTGCGTGTCTTAAATACCTCAAGGGATGGTGACTCCACCTCTTCCCTAGGCAGCCTGTTCTAATGCTTAGCAACTCTTTCAGTGAAGAAATTTTTCCTAATATACAATCTAAAGCTCCCCTGATGCAACTTGAGGCCATTTCCTCTTGTTCTGTCACTTGTTACTTAAAGGAAGAGACGGACCCTTACCTTTCTACAACCTTCTGTTAGGGAATCGTAGAGAGCAATAAGGTCCCCCCTGATTCTCCCTTTCTCCAGGTTAAACAATCCCAGCTCCCTCAGCCGTTCCTCATAGGACTTGTTCTCTAGGCTCTTCCCCAGCTCCGTTCTGGAGCTGGACAGAGAACCTCAGTGTCTTTCTTGAAGTAAGGGGCCCAAAACTGGACACAGGAATTGAGCTGTGGCCTCATAAGTGCCCAGTACAGGAATGATCACCTCCCCAGATGCAGTGATAGTGCACAAAGCTTTCAATTGTGTGAATAGATGTTTGCTTAAAAGGCCTTTAAATAATTCTTCTTCCCCTTGGAGGAAAAGAGATGTGTAATGTTTAATAATAAAAATAGCGTTTCTTCCCATAGCCTGAAATGGCATGGAAGGAGGTAATCATGTTTTGTATGGCAAAGCATTTTTCTAAATAGCATGTTTATGCCTTTCTAGCATGGTGGCTGTGATTGGCTGCTGGGCCGATTTGCATGTGCTAAATTGCAGTCCTGGGGATCTGTGAAAACAACCCAGCAAAGCCAATCTCAGCTGGGAGCATGGAAGCTGCTGCTAATTTTGTGATGAGCCACCCCCAGGCCCAGCGTGAGTCATTATCATTGTTTTGTTTTCCAGCAGTCGGTACCAAATGCTTCCGGGATCCAAAGCGTGGATTATCTCTGGAATTGTATTTGTTCCCTCAAAGCTTTGTTTGTTCCAGATAAGAGGAAAGAATAGGAAAAAAATCTGTTTAAAAAAAAACATGAAATAATTGTTTCCTTATTAGTGTTCTCTTCCTGCTTTTAATGTGCATTCAAAGCCATTTGTTCACTTGAAAACTCACTTGTACATAGCCCAGCAGTCACTTCTCAGTCCTAATCAGTTTGCTTTGTGCTGCCAAGGGGGTTGGGGGGGCAACAGTAAGTACAGTAAGATGAGGCAACTTGGCTGAAGTCATTGTTTAGCTCTGGCAGAGCTGAGGTGGGGAGTTTCTGCTGTCCCTTCTATTTATCTTGCTGGTTTCTCAGAGGGTGTTTTTATGAAGCCACAGCTGTGTGTGGGACCAGCTGGGACATCCATTTGCTGTAGGTCAGGAGTCTTTGATCTGAGGAGTGCACTGGCCTGATCCCCAGGGTCTTACACCTGATACCCACTTGCTGGGGTTGCTGGTCCACTGGAAGATAGGACAAGGTGTTGAGAGAACAAAAAGCCATGCCCTGTGCTGGGATTGTGACAAACAGTCAATTTGTTCCCAACTTTTAGCTCTTGTTTCAGGCTGTCTTCTCAAATAGACTTCCTTGGTGTGCCATGGACTGTGCAAGTGTAGCTGCAGGGACTGTGGGTGGGATGCAGAGGAAATGTTGGGTCCTGCAGAGGAAAGGTCCAGGAGTGGGAAAATGCATGTGTATGGGCATACAGAAGTGATTTAAATTCAAAACTTCAACATACAGTGGGTGGAAAAGACATGGACAGAGTGGGAAGCCTATATGAGCATGGGAGTGGAATAAGGAGCTGAGAGCACTGAAAAAGAGCAATGGAAAAAGGGGAACTTCTAGTGAAACTGGCTTTAAAATGTAGCTAAACATGCTGTTCTTGCTTTGTGGACAAGAGTACCCAGTCTGGTGTTCCCTCCTCTGCCTTACTGATTTTCAGGATGGGGAGGTCTGCTGGGAGGATCCAAAGTATGTCTGGAGGGAGGGACAGGCAATAGTAGTCTTCCTTATGGGGCTGGGGGTGGAGCTGGACATATTTACACGGAGCATTCAAACTGGAAAAGCACAAGAATCAAAAGTGTGACACTCCACAATATTCGAGTCTCTCTGTGATGTTGGTGTGTCTGCAGATAACCACTGGAATGATCTTGCAATGTCCTCCATGCTGCAAGTTCCTTCTTAAGTTCTGGATTTCCTCTTTTGTTGCAATCTGACATGAAAACCAAACCAGAGAAAATAACGATTCTACTGCTGGTGGGACTGGGCAGCCAACGTGCTGCCACTACTTTTCTGTAGTAAGAAAAGTAAGTTTCTGTGACTTAATGTTGCCATTGTTCGTCCTCTTCTATGGCTTTTTGTTGGTGGAGAGAGTGGCACATGAGCCTACGTCGAATCGCAGCAGTGAAATTCAAGCGCAGACCCTGACAGACTGGGACACTTTCCTATGTCCCAGTGGATGGTGCTCCCCTTGCTCTCAGTTCTGTGTGCCCAGGCCCTTTACTTCCCTGCTGCTTCAGTTTAGAAATAGCATAGGGTTATCCTGGGTGGTGTATTTGTGAGGCTGGAGGGACTCTTAGGTGTTGTTTTTGAAAGGCTGATTTCCCCAGGTATTTACGCTCAGTACAAGCAGGGTATAATCTTTGTAAATACTCAGGGGGTTGATCAGACAAATGTGTATATATTCACATATGGCTTAATGTCCTGTGGCTGTGCTTGGGTGTTCCTCTCTAATAACTATAATTTACCTTTAATGGATAAGACAAAGAAACCTGGTCTGCTTTTTCCTCTATTTCTGCGTTTTCTGGAGTTTCTGTGATGAATCCTTTACTGTGCTCACCCTTAACCTGAAGAGGCAGTTGTGGCATTATAAATCATGCTCTCAGAAGCTTGCAGGCTGCTCAGCAATGAAATGCATCTTCCCTGCCCTCCCTTTCCTGCTAAATGGCTGACACACATCTTACAACATCTTGCTGGAGTTCTGTTTCTGCCCTGCAGCTCGTTCACAGCACCTTGGCCGAGAAGGCAATGTGACTGTGTTTTACAGTTGGTTGAGGGCTTTGTTTTTGAGGTTAGAAAAGGTTAGAGTTAGAACAATCAAATTTTTTCAGATGGTGTGTGAAGCATGAATAAGGAGGGCGATTAAATGGGAGCATGTCTTTTCCTGAGGAAACACTTTACTGAATGAATTTCGCACTTGTTTGGCATTTCTGGCAGGTGGTGGGTCTTGCTGAGAGCGCTCCCATGAGAGTTTCTCTCCTACTCATCTACAGCTCGTGCCCTTTGGGTCGATACTTCTCTGTCTAACATGCTGTCTGGCAAGGGGTGCTCCCACCTCCTAGAGGAGGTCGGGAAATACACTTTCTAAATAATAGAAAAAGTCTGCTAAATATAAAAATACCCAAACCCCAGAGGCTTTTCTCTGTTAGTAGTAAGGGAAAAAAAACAACTCCAAACTGGCAGAAAAATCCAGACAGGGACACTGCTTTGTGGAATAGCCATAGGTGCCTCTTGGGGACTGTGCTAAGGGCTGTTTTGGCATAAGGCTGTGTCTGCTCAGTGAGGAGAGTTCATTGCTTGCGTGCATGTCCACTGAAGAAAAGGTTTTCAGTAACACAGTCGTGTTTTGACAAGGGACTGGCAAGGTGCAGAGAGAGAAATGCAGACCCCTGAAATGTGCTGGGAAGACCGTTATGGGTCTATTTCCCACACAGAGCAGGGACAAAGGACTGGTAAATCCTGCTCACTCAGCCCAGAGGCATTGCTTCTCTTTCCCTCCTGTCCCCCTGCTCACTCATGTGAGCTCCAGACTCACTGCAAGTCTCAGACTCATTAGATTTTCCCTGCTGCTTCGTTGCTCCTGATCTGTAGAAGAGGTGGACAGCACAGTGTTGGGGAGGAGAGAAAGGCATTGCATCTCCATTGTTTATGGGAATGTTGTTCACTTGTCTGGTAAAATGCTGCTGGAATTAAACGTTAGAGGAATTATGTCTTGATACTCAGCGAGCACATGTTGCCCCACTAACAGCCAAAGGACAGTCGTCTGTTTTAGCACTTCTATAATCGCTCGCTAAGCTTTGACACTGAGAGCCAATGTGCCTTACTCCCTACTTCATCTCTGCTTTATCAACAGTGGTGGTATGTTATAGAGACAGATCTTCACTGGGTTTAGTGTAGCCTGGAGAGAATTAGTTTAAAAAAAAAAAAAAAAAGAAACCTCTCTGTAAAAGTTACCAATAGAAAGACATAGGGAGGTAGCATCAACTAACGGAAAAATATGGAGCAATTAATCCTGGCCAGAATAAAGTGTCCATCTAGCCCAGTAGTCTTTCTCCATCGACATCTAACAGTTAGAAAAAAGTAAGAAACCAGGAATATGATGTGTACCCGAAATGCTCTCCCAGCTGCTAGCTATTTTCAGCTTAGAAAATTATCTGAGTCAGATGTGGTTCAATGTACGTAAAAATTCTCAATGGATTTTTCTTCTGTGTACTTGACCAGTCTCCCCTTGAGTTCACGGACATTTTTAGCATCATAATGTCCTGTGGAAAGGATTTCCCCAGTCCTGTTACATGAAGAAGCCCCTCTTTTCCTTTGTTTTGAACTTGATTCCTGCTAGCTTGGATTGATGCTTTCCAGAGACTCAGTAGTGAACAAGATAGTGAATAACAGATCCTATCCTTCTCTTATGCTAGTTGTGTTTGCAGAGACCACAAGCATACTCCTGCTAAGCTGTCTCTCACAGTTTGAAGAGTCTTGGATTTTCTTGTTGCGCTTCTCTAAACCATTCCCAGTTCTAGTAAATGCTTGTTGCAATGAGAGGAGCACAACGGTGCACACTTGCCTCATGTAAGGCATTGCTTTTCTTTATGCCTAGGGGCTCAAAACCAGTGGGGTCAATTCATTGCTGGAGAGACAGCAGTTGTCATGTGGGGTACAGAAAGGAAAGCAGGCTGGTGAGTAGGCTGTTATGGCTAAATGATGAGCTCTGTAGCTGTCAGTCCCTACAAGCTTGTGATTAAAGTGGCATCTCAAGCTGTGGGTGGACACAGCCTCAGTGATTGCCACGTCAGGAGACGAGGATGGCCGTGCCGGAAGCTCTGTGTGATGGAGCGTGGGGGATCACCTTGAGACACGATTTCAGCTTTTGGATGCTTTGAGCTCTGTTCTGCCTGATGAACTGTGCTGGCAGCTGGCTGCCCATGGACCAGAGCAGGAGTGGGGGAGCTGGTTCCACTCTGATGTGAGATGCTGCCCCTCACAGCCCGAGGAGAGAAACCAGGATGCCTGGGGCATAACGGAGCTCCCTTCATAGAATATCCCAAGTTGGAAGGGACCCACAAGGATCATGGAAACCCAGTTCCTTTTTTCGTATACATTTGCACAGTGAGATGAGATGGAGCTTAAACCCCATTGATTGCATTGACAAGATCTCCACCGAGTGTGGGAGAAGCCAGGGAGAGTTGCTCAGTCTGACATTTAGGCTGTGGGTACCTGCATGTAACTCTACCGTGGGTGCCACCACACCTTCCTCTGCCTCGTTGCCCGTCTGTACTGTGGAGACAGTGCTGTCTTCTTTGCAAAGTACCTGTGGGAATAACCCAGGACCTGTGTGGACAACTGAAGGACTGTAAGTCTCAAAGCTGTTTAATATTACTCTGTGTGTACACAGGAACTGGGGAAAGGGGCTAGGATTTTAGGTATTTAGTAGAAGATGCACCATGAGAATTTTAGAGTATGGTTGAAATTCCTCATTTGTGCTTTAAGAGGCATTTGAGACTCCCAGCCATTCAGTAAGCTCCCATTAAAAGCACATGCATTACAAATTTCTCACGTAAAAGTATTTAATGTTCAGTAGAAATGCAGCTTGCCAGGGAGAATATATTGGTTGCCTATTAAGAGAAACAGATGAAGGCAATTGCTTTCTAAGGGTTAAGTATGACCTGGTAAGCCAAGGCCTGCAGTGTTAGCAAGTGCCAGCCAGCAGCTGGAATAGCTCAGTGACGGATAACAAGTGCCCTGTCCTTCCATTCCTCCAAAGAGAGCCTTGCTCAGTGAAGGTTTCTAATGCTGAATCAGCAACAGCACAGGGGGCTCTCTAAAGGGCTCAGAGTTAGTGGCTTGTGCACACTAAAGGTTAATGGTGATATCTCAGGAGGCAGATTTAAGAGGAAAAAGGTTTTTTTCACTGTTTGGGGTTTGCTTATCCTCGCTACATTACCTGCAGCAGTGTGCTAACACATAGGCAAAGTGGGCTGTGACCTCAATCAGCTAGTTAATTTTAAGCCCGTGCTTAAGTGATTTGCTAAAACTCTGCTTATTCAGAGAAGGAAAGCAGACTGTATTTTCATTTCTCAAGCCAGGTGAATTATAACATCTAAGTGATTTTAATGATGAAGGGGCATATTATGCTTTGAAACAATTATTCACATTCCCATGAAGAACATTAGTATCAGTCAGTATGTCTGATAATTGATAGGCATGTTCATACTTTGATAATAACCCCCTCAAAGCTACTTGAAATACTGTATTGTGCATTTACATTTTTATCTCTGTATTTTTAAGATGAGCAGAGCTCGTTAAACTGAAGTATTTTTATGTCTTGTGTCAACAGGAAATATTCTTTTAAATGTTCAGAAGGAATTGGTTACAGAAATATGGGAAAGAGAGGGAAGAGATTGTTTTCCTTCATGTTCAGTATATTCTTCATCCTTTTGCTTTTTGATGACTAAACTGTTCTGTATTTGCAATTGAAAACTGTTGATTGGAAACCCTTGTGAGACTAACATAAATGGGGCTTGATTTTGAAAAATACATTCATGATAGTTTGTCTAATTTGTGTGCAATTAGCGTGATTGCCACTGGAAATGGCCATCTGAGAACAGACTGTGGGAGACTTCTGTCTTTTTCTGATCTGTTTTCTCTCTCCTCCTGAAGGTGCCAACTTCTATGATGTCTTAATATTACCCAGGGAAGTTTAATTTGGTAATATGGTTATTGATATCCTTTCATCTCTTACCTCTCCACTTCCAGGTGTTTGTTAAAAGGCTGAGAATGATTGTTATTCCCTTCTGCTTCCTTCTCAAGTCTACTTGATGCAATGTAAAAGAGGTTCTTTCATCTAAGTTGTTGATCTTGCAATTTAGAGAGTCAGATCTCACTGGCATCTCTGTAGACTCTTAAATGGCCATGGTAATATTTAAGCAGTTTCCAGGCATGCACAGCTCTCGTCTGTCAGGTCTCTTACTCCCTCCTGAGGAAACCTGAGCTCGCAAGGGACATTCATTGGTGACAAGGTGGGATTGTTTCATTTTGCTTTGTTTTAAACATGTGATGAATTAAAAAGGTAAGGTAGATGAGTCTCTAGAGTATTCCCTTCAGGGAAGCTGGGAAACCTGGTTCAGGTTAGTGATTTGAAGGGCATGTCAGCTCAAGATATCTTTGAGCTGACTTGGGAGTCCTTTTTGTGTAGGAGCATGGTATCAAGGCAGCAGCTTCTCAGTGGCTTCACTGCTGAGTAAGAGAAGGGAATGAGCTTGTGAATCTGTCCTCTGTGGGCACGTACTCTTATTCCCTCCCTGTGCTGGTGCTGGGGTTAAGCCAGTGGGAAACTAACCTATTCTTATTACTGGTATTTTAAAAATGAATTGTTCTTAATCAAACCAGCCTTACCCGAGTCATCATGTGGCTACACAAGTGTGACTGCTGTCGGGAGTGAATCAGCAGGAAAGGTGTAACCTGAGGCAGGGAAAGGAATGGGTAGAACTGCCCCTGTTCACAGCTACTCCCACATGTACCTGGGTTTGAAGCAATGGGGCACTACCCCACTCCTGGTGATATTCACATCGTGTTCATTGCTCTCAAATGTTCTCCATCCTGAGGTACAACTAAGTCAAATCTAAAGATTAGGTGGACCTTCCAGTCTGCGGTGTGACTCAGGCCTATAGCTGCAGAGGTGGGAGAGCCATGGCAGTGTACAGAAGACAAATATCCCCCGGCTCATTAATGATGGGATGGAGAACACGCACTGCCTGATTGTTTATTGGCTGTGGCCTTTCATTAAGAGTAAGTTCAATTTTCCCTGTATTGATAGCTGCCTGGTGGAGGGGTTGTGCTATGTGGCAGGCACTGAACTGCCAAGAACACCCAGATACAGATACAACAATATGTCAGGAAAGATACCAGCAGTGTATTTTGTTATTTTCTGTGCTTTGTTTTCTTGTTGAGAAGAAACAATTTATACGGATGAGACATTAAATATGTCAATCCTGGCCTGTCTGCTAGCTAGGAAATGCTGGAAAGTTAATGTATTTTAAGTGGGTAAGATGGTTCTTGTTTGTACTTACTTGTTTCTGGCCTACATTGGGACTGATTTAATTAAAAGGAATGTAGTACCCTTTCCAAAAAGTCCCCCAAGCCAATCAAAACCTTTGTTTTTACCTGCCCAGTCTTTCTGATCCTTCCCAAAGCGCAAACATTTATTGTGCTGTGAGGAAGAACTTTGGAAAGGAACAAGCAGAACATGTTTTGCCAGGGAGCATCAGTTTCTGTTGGCTCTTCCCCCTGCTCTGTCCAACCAAAGGCCCTCTCCATCAGCAGAGCTTGCTCAAGCATCTTCCCTTCTTGTTCTGAGAGCTGCTTCAGCCCCTTCCAAACATATAATTATAGGCATGAAAAAAATAAATCTGTTCTTATTCAGCACCTGATAAAACGGTGACTCAGGCATTTTCATTTTCCATTGGAAATGCAAGTTCTCGTGCATTCGGAGTGCTCACCACCACACAGCCTGAATCTTAAAGGGAGCTCTGTCTGCCCCCTGGAAGGGCAAAATGGTTACAAATGCAAAATGCCAGGTGGAGGCTCTCACAAGTAGCTTCATTTGGCCACACGGTGAAGCAAGCCAGGGTCACTTACCTGTCTCTGCACTTCCCCCTGCAATGTAGTTATCCCAGAAAAACCCCAACCTACACCCAGCAGTGGGCTGTGGAGACCTGGCCAGCCTGGCAGCCTGGAGCTCTCTGGCCACTGGGGCTGCGTGATCAGCCTGGAATTTGAGACAAATGGTGGAGCAAAGGCACCTGATCAGGTTTAGGATGGCCCTTGTGAAAAGGGTGACGACACTCTGTTCCTAAAATAAAGATGTTTCTGTGCTGTGTCAGGAGATCGCTCATACAGAGCCTGGAAGGAAGCAAGATACTTGCTGAAAGGCATAAATTTTTCTAACCACCTTCAGTGGTTATTTTTAAGCTCAGACCATGCAGTGCTATGAATCCCATCCCATTAGGGCTGGAAAAGTGTTCGCCAGGAAGATGGGTGCTCTGGAGCATGAGAGCCCTCTTCCTCCTGCCCACATGCCGTGCATTGCAAAGAAAATCCCTGGGCTGTGACAAGACTGAAAGAATAACAGGGGCACCAGCTGTGCCCCACCTCTGCCAGGTTTTGTAAGGGAGAGCTTGAAAGTCCTCCTAGTAAGCTGGGTAGATGCAGCACGTTGTTTGATTTTAGTTTAGAGTGAATTCATTAAATGGTGTTTTATTGTATTCCTCCAGAGCAGCCAGAGTTGTAGGATAAATATTTATATAGAACAGCCGCTGAGTTAAGAAAAGATGCATCAGAAGTACAAATATATGTTTTTGCCTTTGCTTCCACCCGAAGGTCCCTGAGGACTTGACTCAGTGATTCCTATGGGTCCCTTCCAACTCAAAATACTCTACAATTCTATGACTTTGTTGGAATTAATTATTTCTTATACCCCTTTTGGACATGAGGCTTTTTTTGTTGTTGTTTTCATATAATTCAGGAAACAAATGCATTAATGAGGTAAAAAACATGTCGATGACTGCTTCTGCTTTATTTTGTGGCCAACCTATGCCCAAACCCAGCATTGCCTGGCAGCTTTTCACAGGAGTATACTGGACCAGACCCAAATTAGCATCTAGTCCCTCTTTCTCCAAGCATTTACACTTGCATCAATTGCTGATGTAGCTTAGTTGAACAGGACTCCTCATGGGAAGGACTGTAACATCTCTGAACATGAACCAAAATCCTTTAATCCTAAAGCGATAATCCACTAAATAATTTGAGCCCAGCAGTCTGCAGGGCATGGGGGATGCTTTCTGGCTTTGCTCCCAAAGATTCAAAAAGTTTTTTAGAAATTGCTGCCCTAGTGCAGGATGTAGAGGGAAGAGCCAGGAGAAGACAACATTTTGATTTGGGTTTGGTTTTTTTCCCCATGACAACGTAACTTGCTAAGTAAAAAAAAAAAGATAAACATCTTTGTCTGTTGGGGAAAAGATGACTTTTCTTCTGAAAAAAAAAAGGGATCTTTCCACAGGGTATTTTCTACATCTAAGCCTCCTCTGGCAAAATGTGGGTGCATTTTTACTGATGGAAAAAGTCTTTCCCTAAATGTTCAAGGACGTAGGAGCAGTGGTGCTTTACAAATCGCACTCTTGTGAAATGAACGGCAGGTGAGCATGTGTGTATTTGTTCCTGTGTTCCCACTGCCTGTAGTGCCTGGGGTGAGCTCTCGCTGGCTGTGTCATAAGCCTGGTAGCACTAGCAGAAATGCTTCCCCAGTTTGGGCAGGGGTGGGATATGTTTTGGAAAGACAGGGGTACCAGGGTATTTTTTGTGTGGTCCAGTCCTTTGAACAGCACACCGGGTAGAGGAGAGGTTTGTCAGTGCCCCAGGAGCAGGATGTTCATCAGACCTACAGCTCTTGGTAACTGTCTGGAGTCTTTTGAACCACTGACAAGGGGCTGATAATGGGAGAAGAGATAGAGACCTGGGGTGGTGGGGTAGGGACTCCCTTGACCCTGAGTGGTCCTGTTAGGAAAGCAGGGCACGTTTGTTGCCTGAGGGCTACCTGGGAGTATTGGCCCCTCATGGTTACAAGAGAGACTTTGCTGTTTCCCCTCAGTTGTGGTGGTTGTATGTCTCTTTGTTTAAGTCTTGTTGTGTTATGCTGCTTTGGGTGATCGTAGGTCAGCAGTGACAGCCTCCTTGGAGTCTTAGACACTGAGACCTGACCAGACCCTCACACTACAGAGCTCAGAGCTCTGGCTTAGGGCTCTGTCTCACCTCTGTCCCCTCCTTGGGTGAGTCACCTTTGTGAGTAACATCTCACAATGATGCTGTCTCTTGGAGTGTGCATTAGCAATCACTGGACTTGTACCTCTCCTCACCTTTCTTGTAGTAGTAGTCTTCTTTATTTCCCTTTAGGATGTTTGTAGTGAATCTGGGGACTTGTAGAGCAGAGATTTGCATTATTTTCTTTAATCTAGCTAGGTCTAACAGCAGTAACAGTGTTGGTATGTTCATCACATAAGCACATACCCAGAGCAGCCAGTGTGCTGGTATAAATTATTCTGCAGTTCAAGCATTTTAAATTTTTTCTGCTATTTTTGTCATTCAAAATAAATAGATCATAGTTAGATGTGCCTGCCAATAGCTCAAGTATACCTTCAGTTTAGTTCAGTAAGATTCCATTTCAGCCCGTGCTCCATGGGACTTTCCAGTTAAACTTATATCCCATAAGAAACACCAGGACTACTCCTCTCTTGGACTATAGTTAGTATTCTTCCAGTCAATGTGATCATCCCTAGAATAGAAAAATTTTGAGCACCCAGCTATTTTCAGCCAAGCCCCTGATGTGCCCAGCTTCTACCACTTGAAGGGAATGTCAGATATTTTCACATGACAGAAAAGCATGGCCAAATTCTGTTCTAGAAAATATTCTTAACTTTGGGGTTACTGTTTCTTTACTGGATTTCAATTTCTATTTATTCTTGTAACTTGCAAGAGATACATATCCAAATCTGCAAGATAATTTTGCAAACTACTGCCCAGTTTAGATGCGTATGTGGGCCTTTTCCTTTAATGATAACCCTCAGCAAGCCTGAAAATTAGTGATACAGAGTGACAGATAGACCTGGTGGCATCCACAGTCTTAAAATATCAGCCTATTTTCCACCTTTCATGTAGTTGTTGGTTTTTGTTTGTACTGTAATATTCATGGAGTGGAACAAAATAAGGAACTGAGAAGAGCATTTTTATGTAATTTTGTGATACCTGTTAAAGTGCTTTGTGTGTTTATCAGAATGAATCACTTGTGCAAAATTCTATGCTCTTTTTGCTTTTTCTGACACTGTGAAATATGTACATATCAGTGTAGGGAACGAAAGTACATGCAATATGGGGAGCAGAGATGCAGGTGGGGAGTATTTGCGATGAATTCCTGTCATGACCAGGAAAGAGAAGCCCATGAAGCCAGTTTTGAAGAATGTCCTGTGACAGCGAGACTGAACTTGAACGTGTCCTGGTATATTTCCATAATGAAGCAGAAAATCCTGCAGCAAGGCAGCTGATCGAACGCTGCCGACAGCTCGCTCAGCCCATGCAGGAGCAGCCTCCTCACCTCCCGCCTGCAAATGGGGTCTGAGCAGGGTGGGAGCAGCCACGACTTTGAAACATTCCTTGACATATGTCACACTGCTACCCAAGCTCGCCAGCCTGACCTGCAGCCATGCACAGCACAAACAAAATCTGTGCCCAAAAGATGTGTGCCAGGCAGAACACGTGGTCCTTTTTCTCTCTTTTCTCCGGAACTGTCACTACACTTTTTTCCTCTGTAGTTTGCAGTTTTTCATCACCTGCAAGTCACTGGTGCTTTCTGAAGGCTAGAAATTCTAAAAAAACACACCATCCACCCTCTGACTGCTGTCTGTGCTGTATCTCCCAGCACCACACAGGTGTCCCGTGGGCATTAAGGCCAATGTCACCCACATCATTACCCAGCCAGGAGGCAGCTGCTGGCAGGGACAGCCACTTTCTGTGGAAGCAGGGACAGACTGAGACTTCTCAGCGCACAGATGCTTTCCACGAACATATGCTTAATTAAGAGGCAAACTCACCACCTGCTCTGCAGCATGGGTATCCAGGCTCCTTTCAGGCAGGTATTTGCTTTGCTGTATGCTTACGCTTTTACAGGGGTCTGGAAGTGCTTTTGGTAGTGTTTGTGCAGCTGTGCCTCAAACCCCAGGCGTCAGGTGCTGTTAGCATGTAGAGCTGCCAGCTTCATTAAGGTAATTGTGCCTAAGGCCTTTTCCTTCCTTATCCTGGTTTAATGAGGAGCCACAACATCCCCTTGATGCTTCTCGTGGCTGCAGGGAGCTGTATGTGAGTGGGAACTGGACTTTGCTCTCTCCCCCTACAACCTGTGGAGCTTCTGCCATCCCCTATATAGCCCAGCACTGGGTGGGGAAGATGAGCTCCTAAAGGCAGTTTTTGCTGCTTAAATTAGTATATTGTCTTCTAAAGATGCAAAGAAGTTCACTGCTCCCTTTTGAACACTTGCCTCTGCTAGAATGCTGCACAGGTTTGGAACCCTCCATCAGCCCTTCCCTAAGCCTCGGACTCTCAGTCAGCAGCCAAATCCCCAGCAGAGCTGGCAGCGCTGCAGCAGCCGGGCAGGGATAAATGGGCCATGCACTCTGCAGCGTTGGTGGCAGGGACAGATTAACCCTCTTTCACCGAACCAGTGTAGTGATGGCAGCTGGTGGGTGGCTGAGAGTCCCCTCTTCCTGGGGTGCCCTGAAAATGGGCACGTCTCAGGGAGCTCCAAACATCTGTGCTGAGACAGAAGGCACTTAATGTATCTGCCAAGCTTGGCCTGGTTTCTTTCTGTCGACTATTCTCTCTGCACCCATCTCAGAAATGCCTTTTCCACAGGGAATTGCATTTTCTGTGTCTGGTTTGTGACCCATGTGACATCTTCAGTGAAAACAAACATTTCTCCTGCAGCATTTTCAGGTTTCTGGGTCCCAAGAGGAGATAATGCAGAGGGATTTCAACCTGCAGTCCCAGAATCTCTACCAAGGAGCACGTGCAGAAATGCAAAATGCACATCTGTGCTCCAATCACAGAGCCATGTTCTTGTGCCCAGCAGGTTTCTAGCTTTTTCATTCATTAAAGATGAATCAGGATGAGGACAATTAATTATTCACTAAGAGTAATTTTGAATTTTCACTGGCTGCAAGAAGGTTGCGTGTGGGACCACAGGAAAACAACCATGGCAGTGAGACAGGGGCTTGCTCTGTGCTGGAACACTGGGTCAGAGCCCCCTGAGAGCCTGTCAGACCGGCAGCTGCTGCCAGGCCAGTACCCCACTCCCCAAGGGGGAGGCAGGCACTGGGGGGAGCTGGAGCACTGTGTCAGCCTGCCATGAGCTCGCAGAGGCAATGAGCACAGAGCATGAACCTCCAGGGACCCCCAGAGCCTGCCTAGGTTGCTGCGCTGTGTTGCAAAAAGCAAAGCTGTCCTGGACCCATGTTCTTCCAGGTGTGCAGACACACAGATGAACCAGGGGTTTATTGCTCTGCAGGACACGTTTTTCCCTTCTGTGAGAGAGGAACCGTCAGCTCAGGTACTGTAAGGTGAGAGGAGGAGGCGGAAACCCACAGCCAACGTGTATTCAAGATGTGATAAAGATACTGCTGTGGTTCCTACCTGAGTGAGTCCTAGGAAGGCTGGTTTGTGTTGTGCCTGCAGTCCTGCTGCTGAGGTGACACTGGCCCATGGGCACCATGCTGCAGGCTGGGTGCCAGGGCTGTCACCGGTCCCAGCAAGCACGCAGGAGCTCATGGCACTGGGGCTGCCAGCACCAGACACAGCAGCAGCAGGAGAAATGTGAGCGGGGCTTGGCTTGCTGCTGGCAGCCCCTCTCTAAGTCTGAGGTGATTCCCCAGATGTCAGCATGAGCAGGAACAGCGTTTGCACCTCTTGCTTTTGGTGGGGCATTGTGTGCCTGAGCCAGGGTCCAGCTCCAGCAAAAAGTGGCTGCACTTCATGCTGTTCACATTGGTGTAACAGGCATTGGCTGTGAAGGCTTTGTAATTACAAGCAAGAAAGTGGGAAGAATTTTCTAAAATGCAGCTATCCCACAGAAACCTTAATTACTTCTCCTAGCATAAAGCTAACAAGGTAGAACACTAGCTGTGTTCTTTTTGAGTCTGTTTTTTTCCCAAATGGACTTAATCTTACACCTGTGCTGTGCCCAGGGCTGTGCTGCAGATACACAGGAGTTTGTCCTGACACCTTGTTCAAAACAAAATCTATGGGAACAATTGCTAAGAGGAGAGCTTGGTGCTGGCCCACCGAGACTTTGCAGCATCCTGTGTGTACTTATTATTTGCTGTGATCAATGGCACTGCAAAGGCTGTTTCCCAGGGCAGGAAATGCCTTCTTGTATAAACAGCCTATACTAGGAAGGAAAATAGTACCCAGGAGAGAAAGCGGTGATGCATTAGAAATAATGGGCTCTATCAGTGTGATTTTGTTGGGCAAGGTAACCTCAAAGATTTATTTAAATGGGGCAGAGATATGAGTGACTGCTACGTTCTCACTTTGTAATGTATTTGCCAGTCAGAGAGCAGATAGCAGTAAAGGCATTGCTTTTTACAACACAAGTTCATTTAAAATGAGGCTCTGCAGTGCTTGTTCTGTGGTGAGCTAAAGCAATACCCAACACTTTTCTCTGAGTAGGAGAAGTGGGTATTCAGACGGGAATAGCTGCATTTGTGGCTTTTTTTCTGTTCATTTTCTGCAAGTTTTAAAGATCATCTGAAGAACAAATATTGAATAGATCTGTTTCCTGAGGGGGGGAAAAAAAAGAACAACTTAAAAGATTTGCCCCTGTGATCTATTCTCAATTCTTGCTGTGGGGTCAGGACGTGGGACCAAGGGAACCATGGAAATTTCCTTTTCCCAGGTGAGCAACTAGCCAGTACCGCAAAACCCATTTTATTCTGTTAAAGTGGAATATAGTGCTTGACATTAATGCTGTGGTGGAAAGCTGTATGCTGCCTCTTTCTTATGTTACTTTCCTATTTTATAGGAGAAATTAGAAATGTTGGGCTTGCATGACTGGCAGACTGAGAACTGCTCAAGGCAACATAAACAAATAGCTATGAATAACAGATCCAGTGGTAGACAAATGAACACAACTTGCTTGTGGACAAATGAACAAGCAGTACAGCTAAGGCCAAGCTAGTTAGCTAATGTTTTTCTTTGTAATCTGTGCACCTGCATTACCCTGCAGGTGGTAATATCCAGAGCTGGTGGGTTAGTACATCTGTATGAGCAGTGTCCCTTATAGCTTGGCAGTATATCCAGAGATGCTCCCCAGATTTTGCTGGATGTATATTCAGGCAGCCAAAATGCAGAACCTAAGCTTCCCCCTTCTCGTCTTTATATAGGATGACTGTACTAAAACAGATGGGAAAGGGGCAAAAGCTCCCTCCCTTGTAAATTTTGTGTGTGAAAAAACTGCAGGTCCAGGTTTAGGCAGCCTCCTCCTGCTTCTGAGTGAGCTCTGGCTTGCAGTGACCAGGACCAGGCAGGAGGGGAAGGAGTGTGTAAGGGGTGGAAAGAAGCACTGAACCCATTTTTTTCTCTCTCATTACCTGTAGAACAAGCCCAGGGTGTTTAATGATGCCACTCCAAGGCTCTAGTCAGCTCCTGACTTGGCTGCCTATGGCTGCTCAAAAGTCCTGTCCCTGGCCAGTGTGGTGGGCACATTGCAGGGTGCTGCTCTGCACTCTTATACAGGCGATTTGTTCTACCCTGTTGCTGGTTGCATTTTCAGCAGGGAGTGAAGGTGACCTTAGTGTGCACTCAGATTTTTGAGATACGTAAGGCAGAGCAAGATCTGTGGAAGCAAGTGGGCATTCCCAGTGTCAGTTATAGACCTTTATATTTAGCAGCAAGCAGTTCTAGCACTTGGATTTGCTAGGTACAGAGCACGAAGGCTGCATGGTGCAAAGGGGAGAGACAGTTTAACTTAGTGCCGGGAGAGCAACAGATGTGGGGGTTTGCGCAGTGCCAAAAAGTTTGGAGGGAAGGAATGAAACATGTCACACTTAGTCCAAAACTCCAACAGAAAAAAATACACTCTGTTTTTAACTTGTTAAAAAGACTTAGAATAAAGTACTGTGAATAAAACAACAGGCAGGCATTTGACTTGAAGATAAATGAATTTTCTTTCTTTTCAGTTCTTCCAAGTTGTTTTCAAACTAGCACTGTAAAATGTCACAAATTCCACGGACTGGTCAAACCAAATGCCGATGTTTGTTGGGTTTTTTCCGTGGTTTTTTGGGGGTTTTTTTTGGGTTTTTTTTTTTTTTTTTACGTGGAGATGATGAAACATAATTTCACTGACCTGTCACCTGCAGCACAGGGTACTGCACAGGGGCAGAGCCGTGGTGCAGCCGGGGAAACCCTTTGGACACGGCTCGGCTGGGTGTGGGCACGGGCTGGTGCCGGCCGCAGAGGGGTGGCAGGACGGGCTGCTGTCGCCGGGCGGCTGTGAGCGTGTCCCTGAGCACCAGGTGGCAGTGCTGCCGCGGGGACACAGCGCGCCTGCGGAGGGATGGGGCGCCGGGAACGTCCTGCGTGGCCAAACCCCTCCGCCCCCTCTTCTCTAGGCGCTGAGCATCCCTCTCTTCTTTCACCGATTTCTAGGCCACGGGTATTTTCCTAGTGTAAGCCGAAATAGTGTATTTCAAATTTCTGTTCAGCAGAGAGCCCCACCCTTGAGCCCGACCAGTTGTCCCTGTTTTGTCGCACAAAGGGGCCGGAGGCTGCGGATCTGTGGGCAGCGGATGGGAGCTGCCCCGGCGGGTCCGGCCCCCTGCTTCTAAACGCTGGTGTTCAGAGGAGCATCTCGGGCTGCCAGCAGCTCCATTTCCCTCCAGCTGAGCCTCCAGCAAGTCCCGGCCCGTGGTACAATCTCCTGGGGCAGCTTTGGTGCGTGCGGGAGCCCCAGCTCCCTGCCCTGCAAGCAGCGGAGGTGTACCCGGCTGTGCAAGGGGAGCGCTCCCACTGTGCCTTGTGAGAGGGCTGGTGTGTGCAGAAGTCCTGATTTATTAATACAAGCCTTTCAGGTCCTTGTAAGGAATTTTCCGCTGCGTTTATACTCTAGGGCTTACTTCTTTTCTTTTTAATTTTTCGTTTCTTTTCTTTTTCCTCCTTTTTCCTTCCTCCCTTTTTTCCTCCCCTTTTTTTTTTCCATTCCGCCTTCTCCCTTATTCTTTCTCCCTTATTTCTTCTCCCTTTCCCCCCATATTTCCTCTTTTCCTTCCTGTTTTTTCCTTCCTTTTTCCTTCTTCCTTTTTCCTTCCTTTTTCCTTCTTCCTTTTTCCTTCCTTTTTCCTTCTTCCTTTTTTCTTCCCTTTCTCTCTTCCCTTTCTCTCTTCCCTTTCTCTCTTCCCTTTCTCTCTTCCCTTTCTCTCTTCCCTTTCTCTCTTCCCTTTCTCTCTTCCCTTTCTCTCTTCCCTTTCTCTCTTCCCTTTCTCTCTTCCGTTTCTCTCTTCCCTTTCTCTCTTCCCTTTCTCTCTTCCCTTTCTCTCTTCCCTTTCTCTCTTCCCTTTCTCTCTTCCCTGTTTCTCTTCCCTGTTTCTCTTCCCTTTCTCTCTTCCCTTTCTCTCTTCCCTTTCTCTCTTCCCTTTCTCTCTTCCCTTTCTCTCTTCCCTTTCTCTCTTCCTTTTTCCTTCCTTTTTCCTTCTTCCTTTTTCCTTCCTTTTTCCTTCTTCCTTTTTCCTTCCTTTTTCCTTCT